>NW_018240960.1:645-8038 GCF_001263595.1 Phalaenopsis equestris | reverse complement strand
GTCTGATAAATAAATAAAAACAACTTAAGATATTTGTGAACTATACATATCGCAAACTCCTAAAACTAAAGTTCTCGAATGGCCATCGGGATCTCTTTCCACGACAAGTACATTGAGTCGTACTTGCTTCGAATGATATCTTGAATGACATAAATAGTCTATGTTGGAGGTAGAACCTTAAAACAACAAACTATTGTTTTATATTCGATAAAGAGAATAAAAAAATTACTGGTAATATCTTTAAAAAAGTTTGTGTTATCGGCAGGCTCAATGCGGTAGGGCTGTCTGTCGACTTCTGCTCGGTAAAGGTGACATGGGTCTCTGTTGCAATCAACCCCGTTGGAATAGGGTGGAGGCAGGAGTGGAGGTAGGGATCGAGGTGGGGGTGGGTGTAATAGTTGGGGAGGAAATGGGGGTTGGGGTCATTGTGAGAGTGGGGCCAGGGCGAGGTGGGGATAAGGTGGAGCGAGAGCAGAAGTGGGGGCGAGGGTAGAGGTGGTGGTGGAGGCGGGTTCGGGGGTAGGTACGTAGGTGGAGGTGAGTGCGTGGGAGGGGGCGGAGGTGGGGGTCGAGGCAGAGGCGGGTGTGGTGGTCGAGGTAACGTTGGGGGTGGGTGTGGGAACTGGGGTGGGAGTGGGTATCAAAGTCGAGCGACCTCTACTGATATGCATCTTCGTCAGATAGCACTGAGCTCCACACCACCCTCCCAAGTGAGAAGGGAGACCATTCCTGCCTGTAGTCAACATCTGCAACAAAGAGAATAAATTTTACTAATCAGTGCACAAAATAATATAATATATAATAAACAAAAAAATAGAACAATATGTAATAAATATTAAATATGCAGTAGACATGTTGACAAAAACTGCAAAGTGAATGTACAATTAATAAAGGCAAAAAAACAAAATTAAGCAATAAACTGAAATGCGAATTTCAACAAAAGTATAATATGCGGACTCATGAGACTAAAGCTTTAAAAATTCAAAGGAACTCACTCATCTGACTCAGAATCATTTGAATTGTGGCTGGAGGATGTAGTCATGATCTCTCCTTCAAAAGCATAGCCGGAGTCGTACTCATCACCGAGATTAATTTCTTCATATTTGCTACAAGCAACCTCTAGACTGAGCTCTTTATTGATTGCATTAAGGGGAAAATAGAAACTTGTCATTTTAATATTGTGATGGGTGGATTCAATGTTATTCTAAATATTAATTGTGGCTCTTGGTTTACTCTAATTAACAACCGACCAGTCAATATTATCTCTTGCAGTATGTGGCTATCAAGTAAACCTAACTCGGGTGTTGGGCTAGAATGAAAGCACAAATTTATCATACCTTTTGTTCATTTTCACTTATGTTATATTATATAGTTAGTTTACCCTTGTTCCACAATTATGAACATGATCGAACCAAATACAGTTGAATACGAATACACTTCCTCCAATATAACATGGATAACTATGCGAGGGTTTGAGGCGAAGGAGAGGGGTTCAATGGGAGAGGAGAGGGGTTCAAATAGAGAGGAGCGAGGGGGGAGGGGATTAGTTAAGATTGTGAGGGACGTGATTTTAGTGGTATAAATGATTTTTTTTTACGGCTTATAAACTGCTTTAAAGTCGTCGTTTATGAATACAATTACTGACAGACATTTCCATTACTTTTTAAAAAAAATGAGTCGGTATGTACCCCGCCAGATGGTAGGTTCGAAGATAATCGACGAAACATAGTTGTCGATTAATATTTTCTTATAACTGATAAAATTATTGCGTTGGTAATTATAAAACTGTTAGAAAAAATATTGTTGTTGATAAGTGACGGTATGTCATGTAGTTATGTCGTCGTAAATAACTCAGATCATAAAATTGTCGTAAAATAGAATATTTTTCTGGATGCTAATTAGATCGTCGGTTTTAGTGCTTTCCTGTAGTATGTATATACATATATTAAAACTATTTATATTTTTATGTTTATGCGTCCAAAATGTATATGTAAAGAGAAAAAAATGGTGAAAGCATAGGTGACTAAATAATTGTAGGTGCACTGAGTATTTAAATAGAGTTAAGGGCCTATATACATTTTAACGATTATACATTTGTACATTTGATATGCTTGAAATAAATAGAGGTATAAATAAAAGATGAGATACCAGGGGTAAAGTAAAATTGTGAATCAATGTGGGTGTTGTAAGTGGAAGTGAAAGTAAATGGGCAATTATATATATATATATATATTCTTTTTATGAGCTTCAACATCCTTCATGTGCCTAAGAATTTGAGTAGCACACCCTACACTAGGGGGGAATCGTACCCCCAGACCAGAGGAGACTTACAACTGACAATCAGATGTCCGACCAACTGATCTGAATACGCAACGAATATATATAATATTATAAATGAAAAATAAATTATTATTTTATTTATGGTGCTATGCTGAAATAATTAATATTGGCATTATTTTTCATGTTGACATTGTATTTGATTGACATAGCATGTAACATATTGAGATATTTCAATTAAATTAAAACAATTTTTTTTATTATTTATATGATGTTATTTTAATATATGTTCATTCTTTTTTATCTCTTACGTAATAAAAATTATAAATAGATTTTGGGTAGCTTTACAAAATAGTCATCACTCGCCTTTACTTGGCCTATGCATATTAGTCATGGAAAGGGTAAGTCTAGAAATTAGATATGTTTGTTATTTTAGATATATTCTTTTGTTAATGTACGTGCTTCATCTGCTTAGTATATAATATATACTGTGATAGACAAATCCTTAGAATTCGAAGGATAAGGATGTTGTGGGACTACCTTTTGTTCTTGTTAAGTGGCATAATGATCAGCTGGTTGTGATGTATTCGTTATAATTATGCGCGATAGGATATAATTATACATGTATGCAAGTATTTCTATCACTTAATGCTCATTAAAGGGATGTAGGTGCAAGATGAACTAGCTATACATGTTAATAAAAAAGTTGGCAAAATTAAAGAAGATGATCATATTATTTGGCAGAATGATAGGAAGATATTAAGATATGCTTAAGAACTTGCTAGAGAAATTAAGTAAGAGGAAGCCATCAAAAGGCACATTTTATTACATAATGATATTTTTTTTGATGCAGTTGGCTCCATTCGTACAAGCATTCAAAAGCATATTACTACAAAATTTCACGTTGGAAAATAGTTCCAACGTTTGCATGATATTAGAATGATAGGAGGATATTAAGATATGCTCAAGAACTCGCTAGAGAAATTAAGTAAGAGGAAGCCATCAAAAGGCACATTTTATTACATAATGATATTTTTCTAATGCAGTTGGCTCCATTTGTACAAACATTCAAAAGCATATTCCAACGTTTGCATGATATTATTGTTTCATTGATGCGTTTGCGGTGGTTGGTGCTTTTCCAAGAAGCACCTAATCACGGTCTGGAGGGAACTCATCAGTGTCATCAACTCAACTGAAAAAGCCACATTCTTAAGGAGTCTTGTTTCTAGCATAAGAGTAAAATATGCTCCTATAGTTGTCTTCTCTTCTTGATTCATACTGAACACACCTATCTTCATAATGATAGAGTGGAAATTTCGAGGTACCAGATACTCTTGAACTCATATTTCATGTTATTATATTGACTATAACTGTAATTAATAAAAAATAAGCAGATATAATCTTCAAGAAATATAAAAAAAAAAATAAACTATCGTAAAATTAAAAATAAAAAGTTGTCAGGACACATAAGAAAAGCTACAATACAGATTACTACAATTATTTAAAAAATATGCATCTAGAGATCCAACATAGAGGTCAAATATGATTCATCAACAACAAATTAGTAGAAGATGCTACATAAATATAATCATTGCATTCACCAAAGTATTGGTAATCTCTTCTCTTAATTGTATCATCTTCTCGACGTCTTTCCCCTCAGAAGTGTTCTGCTCATTCATACTAAAGTCCTCTTCTGACACTGAATGTTTGACTCGATTTTGTTTAGCTTCCTCAGTCATTCTGATAGGACCTTCATCAAAGACCATGAAATCAATATCATCTCAGAATGGATGCTTCCGTATAAAATTATTGAGTGTTGTTGTTGCAGCAACTATCTTCACCTATTTTTTAAAAGAATACATAGGCATATCTCAGAATATGACTCAATTCTTCTTCCATACATCGAATGCTCACTCGATGACACTCTACAATGACAAGTGTATTTTGTTTAATATTTCATTTTTCTCTCTAATCACTTAGTTGTTGTGCTCAAAATTAAGAATGTGATACCTGGTGTCGGAAAATAGCTTCAAAAAATCCCATTGCAGTGGATATTCTGAATCAACTAGGAATTGTTTTCCTGAAGAATTACAAAACTAGTGGATTGCTTAAAATTAAAATATTCTAGTGATTGTTAAAATGTACCAACTTTGAGGAGGTATCTGAAATTTGTATTTAAGCGGTTTGGTTAAAAATTTTAAAATTTTACAATCTTGTGCACTCTATTCTCAGCTAACAATAACAAATGTAAAACACGTGTTGAAATCACAAACTACTAATATATTATATGTTGCAGTCTCACACCTTCTAATATATGCCATCTTCTCGTCATTGCCAACCCATGCATCGATATGCGTGCCTTTAATTGCTCTGATGCAATCCCTTAAAAAAAATTATTATAACTTAGTTTATTTCTAAATTTGCTTTATTATACTAATGTTAGAATAGATAGAGAGACCAATACCTTACAAAACAACATGTATCTTGGATTGGTACGGATTTTTCGAGGTGTTTATACAAAAGCTGGGATTAATGGTTTGACAACAATCGTAGACATTTTCACAGAAGAGTTCACCTCAATGTGGAGATACCTGATGATTGCCTCTGTAGAGTGTTAGAAATGCTAAGATGCAGCACAAATGAGCTCATTATGTGGCATAATGAAAGTATGATGACTAGAACTTCTCAGGACGTAAATTGCAAAGATCCATGCAAAACAAATTTAAATTACAATCCATCAAGTAAATCATAGAATATAGTTATTGACATCCAGATGGATGAGCCTCCATCAGTTCGCCAACTCATTTGTCCCCCATAGAAGATAATGACATAAGGTGTCTTACACAGATTTCTCTGGTAATGCTCATTAATTAGACAAATAATAGTGGTAATGACAATTGCCTTTTCAACTATCTCTATAATCTTCGTTTCATTCGGTGGGTTAATTTTTTTGAAAGAAGTATGTTCAACTTGGGTAAAAAGAACAGGTTATGATAAAATAGCGGGTAAATACTTAAATTATGCATAATAAAGGCAATACAATGCTATAAATTCATAAAAAAGCCACAAATAGTTCAAACAAGTCATTGCTCATAATGCTAAAGTAAATTAAGCAAACCTAAAAAGTAGCAACAAATAAAAAAAGTAAAGGTGCATGCCATTTAGCTAGTCTAAGCCTCTAAAAAATAAAAGGGGTAAGGAATCCTTCGTTCTGGTAGTGCTGTAAAGAAAGCCTCTCATTTATTTCAGTCTTTAAGAAGTTTTACAACAAATAAGTACAACAACATATCATCAAAAATCTCTGGAATATAATCGAATAAATTGACAACATCCGTCACAGTAGGGCATGCATGAAGAGTTGTGCGGACACTTGATGTGATACTGATGCAGTTTGTCTTCAGCTGTGAGATCTGCTCTGATAAGTGAGCCACCCCAACCTTAATTTTCTTCTTTCCTTTTTGTGTTAAAGGTGCGGGACATTTGGACTAACTAGACTCCTCTTGTTCTTTTTCTTTCGGTTGTTCCTCGTTGACCGCATTGTTATAAGCACATTTGAACTCATCTAGATTCTGGATGAGCTTGTATATTATAGCCTAGACATTGTTGTCTATTGCTACAACACCGTGAAACATAGTATCCAGCCTATCCTTTAACTCTGGGTCAATGTCAGCAAGTCTAAAAATTTTTACGTTCGACAAAACTTACAATTGGTAAATTTGATTTTTAAGAAGAAGAATTTTGAATAATTACTGAAATTTTCTCTTGCTACCATTCTTCTGGTGCATTCACCATTTTCATAATAGGGTCTCACCCTAAACCCGTAGCCCCTCTCTTTAACTCCTTCCACAACTTGTAATCATTTTTAAGTTGTTCACACTTAAGCTATGATACTAAAAGAGCTCCATTTAGGATTACCAATTATGTACTTTAGGCATAATAATTGTGTAGTATCCATGACAAAGTTGTATGGTGGCTTTTTTTAATTCATGATGGGTAATAGATTTAGCATTTTTTTGTTTTATTCCATTATTGTGTACAAAATAATCCACAACAAAGTGAAATATGTCACTGAAATAAACTCCAAAAGTATCACAACAAAAGAAAATCAACAAACCAACATGTCCACATATTAACTGAATTAATAAGATCAAATAAATCTCTAAACCCATGCCAGATAAGTTAGCATAATCTATTTACCTCCGGATCAAACAGGAGAAGATTTGGAAGCATAGATATATGACCACTATTTTTGTCTTTAAGAGAATTTTTTATTGGACTTGTTTTGTGCATGCTTGTTCAAGTGTTTGTAGGTTCATTTGCTTACTCTTGCCTATTCTTCAGTGCAAAGTAATATTTTGGAGGGAGAAACTTGAGCACTTGTTCTATTGTTATAACATTGGAAATACATATGTTCTGATGCGAGCATGAAGGTCATGTGTTAAAAAAGTTATCGACTTTTATTTTCCTGTGCCTCAATGATGCTAGCCAAATCGTTTTCTCGAACAAATCATTAAAGTTCGGTGAGATCTCTTAATCAAAGAAGACTTCATCCATTTTCACCATTTTTTCCATTCATACAAACACTTGTACGTGTTATGTAGCAACAGGTGGTATCTGTGACAAAACTTCCTTATCAATTTTAAAATTGACAAATGGTGACTAGTTGAGCTCTTTGATATTTATTTTCCATTATCGCTCTAAATAATAATTGTATAACCTTCCCCAATCGCATCAACACAAAAGCACATCTTTCAAATTAATAGAAATAACTAACGCTCAATTTGTATACACAAAATATTTATGAGGTTTGACAAAGAGACAACAATAAGCAAATTAACCATCCAACATCAGGACATGAATATACTAAACAAGAACAACATAAATTCTCAATTAAATAGATAAATAGTGCAAGGAGAAATAGAACCTGCTAACTTATCTGACATTTAACATCATAAAAGACATATTTAAAAAAATTCCCTAAAAGATAGAAAAACTATGCTCAAATATCTTTCCTTCCATAACTTCTCCCGATTGATCGGGAAGTAAACAGTTGGTGCTAACTCATATGTCATGTAACTTTCAAGTTTGCATCAAAACATATCTTAATCCCCCCCCC
>NW_018240960.1:0-576 GCF_001263595.1 Phalaenopsis equestris | reverse complement strand
CTCTCCCCCTTCAAAAAAAAAAATTGTTTCTCTACACTGAGGAATAGGCAAAAGCATGCAGATTGACCTACTTATATTGAACAGGCATACATAAAACAAGTCAAATAAAAATTTTGTAAAAAAACAAAAAAGCAGTGCTCTTATGTCTATCATTCCATAACTTCTTCTGATTGATTAGGAGGTAAATAGATGATGCAAACTCAGCTGCCTTGTAATCTTCATGTTTGCATGAAAACATAGACATTTTCATTGGTATAAATCTTTCAAATAAAAAAATAATAATCGGTGCTCAAATTTATCCCTCTAAAATATTTCCCTGCATTGAATAATAGACAAGTGAAAACAAATTGAATTATTAACGTCTAAATAGACATACATAAAATAAGTCCAACAGCAATTTTGTAAAAGACACAAAAAAAGTAATCATATACCTATCATTTCATAACTTCAATTGATTGATCAGAAGGCAAGTAAATACAATTAACTTATCTGCCATGTAACATTCAAGTTTACATGAAAATATGGACATTCTAATGATATAAATCTTTTAAATATAAATATATATATATATATATA
>NW_018240959.1:0-262 GCF_001263595.1 Phalaenopsis equestris | reverse complement strand
ATCTATCCTATGTAAACAAAATCTGAACCACTCAATTTTTCGTTAACTTCATCAAATGGTGCTCACTCACTTTAATACACCAATAAATACTTTAGATCTGATGGAGTTGGGGAATACCTCTCTCATCACCTCAGAAGCTATCTGAATTCCCATGGAATAATTCCCCCACCTAAGCTGTCCCAATATCCCTGAACAAAATGTCCTTGTTGTTGCGAACTATACCGGTTGTTGCGGTGTGTATATATATATATATATATATATA
>NW_018240958.1:0-1018 GCF_001263595.1 Phalaenopsis equestris | reverse complement strand
TATCAGTATAACCATCACCTACCGACGACTACCGATCATTATCAGTAGTCGTCTATTATCAGTATAACCATCACCTACCGACGACTACCGAACATTATCAGTAGTCGTCTGTTCTTGATAATAAATTTATCCGGACATTAACATCATTGTAGCTTGAGAGACTTTCTAACATTTTTCGGCCTGTGAAAAAGTGATTTATAATTTGGACTAGTTCCCGTCACTTAATCTTCTTCTTTAAGATAAGTCTGGACAAAGGATTCTGCCTCTCTTATCGAAAAGAGCTCATGGCAGCACTTCACCACCTCTTCATCTCAGAGCATCTAAGTCATCCTCTCTATCTTCTACAAAGCCCTAAAACAACAGCACAAAAAACCCAGAAGAAGCCTTCAGTCTCAGTTTCTCCTTCCCCACGCTTCAGAACCAGAGCTTCTTCCTCAAATAAACTTCCTGTAACTCGCCCACTTCCTTTTCTTTTCCCTCTTCTTCTTCTTCCTTTGATTGAACTAGGGTTGTTTTCAAATGCGCAGCATTCGAAGCGGAAAACCAACAAATCCGGAAGATCGGCAAGGCATTTGATCACTATCTCGACTTCCTGCGGGAGATGGCAAGGCCGATGGAGCAGCGAGTATCTTCTCTCTCTGAGAGAGCTTCAGCTCGCCGAGTTGGCTGAGGATGGAGATAAGAATGCCGACATCCTCGTGAGCCTTTCCATTCAAAAGGTTGCCCTAAACCCTACATGGACATTTTATTTTCTGTTTTTGTAAACAAATTGGCGTGTTCTGAAACCCTAAACCCTAAATCGAGAAATATTTGATGGAATCAGTCATATTTTGTTCCATGATATGGTGAATTTCAGCTCTACATAATGCCTAAAATATATATGAATTCCTCCTGTTATTATTGCAAAAAACAACTCAGGAAATTATGTGATTTTGTCAGCACACTGGTTTTGGATTCTCAGTGCATGGAAGGATCATTACATCTATCAAGAGAAAATGCAGCTGTTGCTTCTCATCAT
>NW_018240957.1:0-401 GCF_001263595.1 Phalaenopsis equestris | reverse complement strand
ATGATTTTGATTTCCATTCTTCATAAACTTCTTTTGTAATCCTTGAATCCTTCTTTACTCTTATTTCCACCATTGTTCCATCAACTTTAATCGTTTCTAAGAAAATAATTGAATCTATGATAAAATTCATTCAAATTTTATGAACTTGACAAAAATAGCAACTTGTTATTCTATTTATTAATTAAACTCTATGGTCAATTGCTTTCGGTAGCTATCCTATTTTAATATGTTAAAATATTTTAACTTTCCATATTTGATATATCTTTCAACAAGATTTTGAAAGGAACAATATTTATAAACTTTTTTTTTCATCTTTATGATTAATATGAAAGGCATAACATTCATTTGGGCAGACACGTTGATAATGAATAATTAGTATATTTTTTTCACAAATTTAAATA
>NW_018240956.1:0-1550 GCF_001263595.1 Phalaenopsis equestris | reverse complement strand
TTTTAGTCAAAATGAATTTACTAATCCCAACTATATGAGTTTCGTACCTTCATCTAGAATGTGGGAAATCTCATTAGCAACCGTAGGTTACCACGTCCGATGGATTTCCGATTACCGATAGAGTTGAAGGTATCCAACCCCAAAGTATGATTCTATTGAGCCTCTAAAGTTCTTAGTGGATAATTATAGAACAAAATATGACATTTTTGAACTTATCATATTGTTCCATTAATTATCCGAGTTCAAGTGACTACCCCGTTGCCTAGTGAACCTTGACATTTCAATTGTCACATGGCTATGATACTTAGTAAATTTGACATTTTACATAAGAGTTAAATGGATGAATGCCCTTGAGGCAACCTCAAGTTATTAAAGATTTGGTCCTCATCAACAAAAGGCTTGAAGTGCTTAAAAGATGCTTATCATTAATTATGTCATCACTTCTAAACTCCAATCAATAGGTTTAAATAATAAGCTTAGCTCACTACCAAGCCTTTAACAATCATAACGGGAAAATTGGTGGTGATAAAAATTTTGGTTTAAGTGCTATTTATTCTTATTTAAGGATCATATCATCAACATCTTTAGGCTTAAAATAAGTAAATTATCATTTCTCTAGCTTAATCCCATCACATAAGAATCATTTGATCTCAGTTGACTTCCAAGTCATGAAGATTAGGGAAATTATGATTTTATTTATATTGTGAAATAGTTATAAGTGTGTTTCTACCTGTAACCCATTGCATTTCAATCATCCAACATATTTATTAAGGATTAAAATTACCCATCCTGCATCCAACATATTTATTAAGGATTAAAATTACCCATATTGAATGGTTAATCCAAAATTTTGATTAAGGTACCAAAATGTAAAATTACCACTTTGCCTTTTGGGCTTTTCATCTTATAATTATTCATGCAAAATACAAATAGTTTTCAAAATCTTTTAGTATCCCATCCATGGAGTAATTAAAATATCAAGGTGGAAAGTATGATCTTTCAAAATTTGATTTACTTTAAATTTATTATTTTAATCCCTTTAGGATTTTTTAATGTTAATTTATTTAATTAAAAAAAATGAAGTTAGATCGAACTCAAAAGAAACCAAAAGTTTAGAGAAGGAGTAGGACAAGCCCTAACCCAAAAATATCGTGTCACATTAGGAAGGAAAGTGAAAGGACTCGCATCCAACCTAAGAAGTGACGAGCTACATTGGAGAGGAAAGCTCAAGGACTCACCTCCAACCCAAGAGGTATTGAAAGGTCAAAATTGAGAAGGAGAGCACAATGAGTCATATCCAACTCAAGATTTGATTGGAAACATATCACTATATTGGGAAGGAAAGCTCAGGGACTCATGATGCAGGTCATTTTTGTGTGCATCTTTTTTGCAAATATTTTTCAATATTTTAAAAGACACACGGAAGTAATAATAAGAAATGTGCAAACTAAACCAAAAAAATAATTTAAGGGAAAATAATTTAATCTTTTAAAACCTTTAAACCTCCAAATACCCTAAAAATAACTCAAGTATATGTATCGCTCAAGTAA
>NW_018240955.1:0-414 GCF_001263595.1 Phalaenopsis equestris | reverse complement strand
TTAATTTTATAAGTGCTTATGCTTCTCAAGTAGGTCTAGATTTAGGGACTAAAGTTAAATTCTTGAATGACTTAGAAGACTTAATATAAATGATACCTCTTGAAGAAAGAATTTTTATTGGAGGAGATTTAAATGGACATGTCGGTGGAGTGGTAGAAGATTTCAAAAATGAAGAAGGTAGAACCATTTTAGATTTTGCTTTTGCATTTGATTTTGTCATTACTAATACTTTATTCAAGAAAAGAGATGAGTATCTTATTACTTATAAGAATAGATCTAATAAAACACGAATTTATTATTTTCTTATGAGACGAAGAGATCGTTGAGATTATTGTAAGATCATTTCAAGTGAGAATTTAAGTATTCAACATCGATTATCAATTCTAGATTTTAAGATGAAGAGTTGTAAAATAA
>NW_018240954.1:19536-36343 GCF_001263595.1 Phalaenopsis equestris | reverse complement strand
TGCCTCATCTTCAGTGCTTTCTCCTCCTCTGATATGTCACATAGACTGGTAATGACGTACAAATTATAGAAGAGTCAGTACGGGAATTGATCAGTCAAATTTTCTTCAATCCATCCTTTTTTCTTAAACATCCGAACCAATCCTGCTTCAATTGTTCCAGTATGATCAAAATTCTCCTTCATCCTCCAATCTAGGTGATTGAAAAGGTACTTAAGATCTCCTGTTGCATTCGTAATACTCTAAAGTTCTCTTTCAATTTTCTTCAATTTATTTTCCAAAGCAAGTGAACTTCCAACTGTTGGTGGCATCAATGTAGTTGAAGCGTGTGATGAATGATCCAAGATAGTATCTAATGCTTCATTTCGATTCCCAACATAATTATCATCAATAGGAATCATGAGCTCCTAAGGTAATAAAACTTTCATATGACTTGCATATGGAACTTGAGATTGACTGCAAAGTAGGAAAATTGTGGATAAGTGCCCAAGTTCATAAATTGGCCCATTCATAATAATACCCATAACATATTTAAAAATGATAGATCCTACATCAATGGGGTTTTCCATTTGAATGCAATAATTTAAAATAGCACTTTCTTTGGTGACTCTACTAATCTTCATAGTATGAAGTAATTTTGTATAAATGAAGACATGCCATTGCTTCGATATTGGATTAAGTGATGAAGCAGAGAAACTAACATATCCCTCATCTGACATTTCTCAAATATGACTTTTATCCATTAGAAAATTATTGGCATCTTGCATCAAATCTCTCGTTGGGATAAAATTTGTATAATGATAGATTGGAGTGTTTTCTATCATATACACCTCATTAATAAGCGTTCGAGTAAATGGTACAACCTTACCTCGTACGTAGACTACTCCTTGGGTAATTCCATGTAAGTTAGCATAGAATTCCTTCACCATTGGTACAAAAACTACAACGGTATTGTAGCACAGAACTTCCTATCATCTTTGTACAATGATTTTATCAATTGGAGAACTTGGATTAATCAATCTATAATTGACAAAGCCTCTTTCCTTGATCAATCTCTTCTTCGTAATAACTTTGTCATATAATATCTGTGCATCAAAACTGATAAATTTTATTCTATTAAAAACTCTATACATGGAAGTATTTCTAGATTCGAAAGTAGGGAGTTACTAGTAATCTAAGGTAGTTTTTAGGACTTTAAAAGCACCTCACATCGGTTATTATGGAGTGAAATCCCACCAAAATATGCCAAAATTTGTCTTGAACTGTCAAAATGCTATTGGCGTCGTCGTCGCGCCAAAGGCGTTGTCAGCACTATGGTCAAGTTAGCGTACGTCGTCAGCCCCCATGCTGGCGTCGTCAGCGCCATTGGCCAAAATCGCAGCTTTTCATATTTGTTAAATTTGATTACAAAATTTCCTCCAATAAAAAAAATTTATATTAATTTATATTATATAAAATTGCGTAAGATTATTATGTCCTAATATATAAAATGCTTATCAAACAAAATTGTAATACAGCCATATATTTTTTAAATGGGTTGCCTCCCATGAAGCGCTTATTTTAATGTCATCAGCCCGACGTACCATTTGATTAGTTGGGTTGACTTAGCATTAAAGCTTCTTTAAATTATGGTATGTGCCCTTCATAATAATGTTTCAATCGATGCCCATTAATTTTAAATATCTTTCCAGTGTTAGGATCTTTAAGAATAACAGTTTCACAATGATAGACTTTAATCACTTTAAATGGTCCTAACCATCTTGATTTCAGTTATCCTGGAAATAATCTCAATCTTGTATTATATAATAAAACTTCTTATCCAGAATCAAACTTCTTTTTAATAATTTTTCGATCATGCCATATGTTCATTTTCTCTTTATAGATTTTTACATTATCATATGTTTTATTTCTAATCTCCTCAAATTCATTGAGTTGTAATAATCTTTTCTCACCAGCATCTTATAGATTAAAATTAAATTCCTTAATAGCCCAAAATGCTTTATGCTCTTATTTTACTAGTAAGTGGCATGTTTATTTCCAAAAATAAGTCTATATGGGGACATTCCTATAGGAGGCTTATAAGCAGTTTTGTATGCCCTTAATGCAGTATCTAATCTAGCAGACCAATTCAATTTATAAGGATATACAACTTTTTCTAAAATTCGTTTAAATTTTACAATTTGATATCTCTGCTGGACAACTAATTTGAGGATGATAAGCAAAACAAAATCCATGCATAATATCATATTTCTTAATCAATTTTTTGATTCTCTTATTCCTAAAATGAGATCCTCCATCAGTAACAATTACTCTCGACATTCCATATCTTATAAAAATATTCTTAATTAAAAATTTAGAAACACTCCGAGCATCACAACTTGGTACAATAATTGCTTCAATCCATTTGGACATATAATCAACAACAAGTAATATATATAAATTTCTAAACGAAGGCATAAATGGTCCCATAAAAATTAATCCCCACACATCAAAAATTTCAACTTCTAATGTGCAATTTTGAGGCATTTCAATTTTTTTAGAAATATTTCCAAATTGTTGACATCGATTGCATGTTTTAGTATATTCATTAACATCTCTAAAAAGAGTAGGTCAATAAAATCCAGCTTGTAAAATCTTATATGTAGTTCTATTTGTTCCAAAATATCCTCTGAATTCAGAATCATGACATCTTTTAATTATCTGTTGAGTTTCCTCATAAGGCACACACTTCTTATAATTAGATCTTTACATTATTTATCTAAATATGGGCCATCCCAAAAATAGAATTTTGAATCATACTTAAATTTCTTTAATTGTTGATTCTTAATATTTGGTGTTAGAATATCACTTACAATATAATTTACTATATCGACACACCACGGTGTATCTATTTCATCAATACTATATAATTGTTCTTCAAGAAAATTTTCTAAAATTTCATTTGCAAAATAAGTTAATATTTCTTTTTACAGTCTAGACAAATGATCAGCTATTTGATTATCATTTTATTTTCTATCAACTACAGAAAAATCAAACTCTTGCAATAGAACTATCCATCTAATTAACCTTAGTTTAGCATTTTTCTTTTGCATTAAGTATTTAATAGAAAAATGATCTGTATGCACTATGCTAATCATATGATTTTTCAATAGTTCATAAATATTATTACAGGTGCAATGATTAATTTTTCTTTCAATAATTCAAATATTTTTATGCATTCCTCATTAAAATCAAAATTTGTATCTTTTTCTAAAAGTTGGCATAATGACTTAGTTATTTTTGAAAAATTCTTTATGTAACATCTGTAGAACCCTAGAACCCAGCATGTCATTTGAGCATCATTCAGAGTTTTACTAGCATAATATATAACTTTAAAAACTTTGTTGTGCCTTTGTCCTAAAATAGCCCCAATAGCATAATCACCAGCATCACACATTATTTTGAATGGTTTCTTCCAGTCAGGTGGAACAATTAAAGGTGCAGGGATTAATTTTTTTTTCAATAATTCAAATGCTTTTATGCATTTCATAATCAAATTTTGTATCTTTTTCTAAAAGTTGGCATAATGGCTTAGTTATTTTTGAAAAGCTTTTATGTAGCGCTTGTAGAAACCAACATGTCCTAGAAAGCTTCTTATCCCTCTAAAATTAGTAGGAGGTGGTAATTTTTGAATAACTTGAATTTTTCAAGGAACTACTTCCATGCCATTTTCAGAAATTTTATGCCTAAGTACAATACCTCCTGCAACCATAAATTGACATTTTTCCCAATTTAGTTCTAGGTTGATTCCTTCACATACTTCCAATTTTTTTTTAAATTATTTAAACATAATTCAAAAGAAGTTCTGAATACAGAAAAATCATCCATAAACACTTCCATTCCATGTTCAATAAAATTTCTAAAAATTGACATCATACATCTTTGAAATGTTTTGGGTGCATTGGGGTGCATTGATAGTCCAAAAGTCATTCTACGAAAAGCAAATGTTCCATATAAGCTTGTAAATATTATTTTCTCTTGATCCTTTAGAGCAATTGGAATTTGATGATACCCCGTATATCTCTCTAAAAAGCAATAATATTTATTTTCAGCCAATCTATCCAACATGTGGTCTAGAAATGGTAAAGGAAAGTGATCTTTTCTAATGGTCATATTTAATTTTCTATAGTCAATACAAATTCACCAACCAGTAACTTGTCTTTCATTTTTCTTATTTTCTTTAACAGTCACTCCTCCTTTCTTTGGAACACAATGAATTGGACTTACCCAAGTAGTGTCAATAATTCCAACATCTAACCATTTTAAAATTTATTTTTTAACAACTTCTTTCATTATTTAGTTTAATATCCTCTAAGGATTAGCTTTAGGTTCAAATTTTTCATCTACTAGAATTCTATGCATACAAATAGAAGGACTAATTTCTTTAATATCTGCTAAAGTCCATCCAAAAGCCTTTTTATATCTTTTCAACATTTTTATTAATTTTTGTTCTTGAATTTCAGTTAATTCAGAAGATACAATAACAAGAAATGTAGATGACTCTCCTAAAAATACATATTTTAAATGGGCAGGTAATATCATCAGTTCAAGTTCAAGTGGTTTAATACTTGAAGGAATAAGATTTTTATTGTCGTTTTCTATCAAATCTAATGTTTCAAATTTATCTTGAATATCATATAAATCTTCTTTAATCATTTCATCCTTGTTTTCAAAAAATTCTCCTTGCTTTAATTTGTCTTTAAACCCTTTCTTAATTTATTCATTACTCAGATAATCAGCTACTTCCATCCTGAAACATTCATTGCTTGTTTCTATTTCAGGATATTTCATAGCCTTTGCAATATTAAATTTTACTTCTTGATCATTAAATCTCATTATTAATTCTTCTTTTTGTACATCAATCAGAGTTCTCCATGTTGTAAGAAATGGTCTCCCCAAAATAATAGGAATCTCTTTATTTTCTTCCACATTTAATACTCTAAAGTCTATAAAAAAAATAAATTTCATAAATTTACTTTTGAAAGTTTATCATTTAGATTAGTTAACTTTGTCTTTCAAATACATTTTATTTAGCATTCACTTGTTACTTAGTATTCAAACCTTGCACTTTACTTTTTTTATTTTTAAAATTAAACTTTACATTATAATCTTAAGAACTTATTCTTATGCATTTTCAACTTCCCTATGGGATTGATATCTAGGACTCTATTATAGCCCTTTATTACTTGAGTGATACGTATAAATGCATTATTTTTAAAGTAATACATTATTTTTAAAGTGGAGTTTAAAGATTTTTAAAAGATAAAACTATTTTAACTGAAGTTATTTTGTTGTGATTAACATACATATTTGCTATTGTATCTTCTGTGTGTAGTTGGTAACATTGAAAAATATTTACAAAATTAATACACTAAGTCCACCAGCATCAGCTATCGAGATATAATTATCCTCACTTGAAAAATAAAAAGAAAATAAGGGATTGAAAAGATCCTAAATAGAAGCTTGAGGAAATGCCAAATCAAAAATTGGCTTCACTTGAATCAACTTAAGAAAAAGACTTTATTACATTTTCTAAACTTGTATTGGAATATTAGTAGCATTACGAGTAAAGTTTTCATGAAGTTCTTTTTCATATGAATGTTCTAAGTATCCTTGATATGACAAATTGCAATTCTTCTTGAAATGAATAGAGATTCAGAAATCTTAAGTTTAATTACTAAATAATCTTAAACTTAGAATTTCAATCTAAGTTATTAATGGTTTTTCTTAAAATTTACTATTTTATTTATAAACTAAAGTATAGAAGTAATGAGTTAATCACTATTCTAAGTCATAGGTTTTTATGTAGTAAAAGTGTTACATAAGGACACGTAACATTTAAGTTTGAGGGATTTTGATACACTAAAATAATATGATTTTTTAAGTATAAATTTTATGTTTATTTTTTGTATTATTGTACTTAAAATAAGGGTATTTTCATGTTTTTATTGTAGGTATATAAATTTTATGCTTTTGGAGCAAAATTAGCAAAAATGACAAAATTTGGAGCCAAAACATCGAATTTTGGGATTCTGGCGCCTAATGCACCAGATTGGCGCCAGAAGCACTATTTGATAGAGAGCTGGCGCCTGAAATGCAAGAACTAGAGCCAAAAGTGTCATTTGGTAGAGAGATGGTGCGAGATGCGCCATATTTGGCGCCTAAAGCTCTAAAACCCAGAACAATGTGGTCATAAGAAAGTTGGCACTTGAAGCGCCAGAACTGGCGCTAGATGCTCCAGAGACAACTTTTTGCGGATTAAGGAGGTTTAGGATGAATTTTGCTCAAATTTTGAAAGGAAACTTGTTCTAAACACTCTTTGGAGTGATTCAATGCATCTTGACAGTTTGGAAGGGTCTTTTATGAAGAGATTTGTTTATTGAATTAATGGAAATATCTTTTAATTTCAAAAGGGTTGACTTTTAGATAGAATTTTGGAGGGAATTTTGAATTCTTTTTAGAGGGAGGCAGCCTTTAATAAAAGAGAGGGAAGTTTAAGGCTAGAAAAGAGCTTTTGGTGTGGCATGTAAGGGGCGTGAAATAGAGAGAAAGAGAGAGAGTCAAGGGCTTGAGAATTTTCTTCAAGGATTGTAAGAGGAGAGGAAAGGTAAGAAATTTATTCCTCATTATAGTTCTAAGAGAGAATTGAGAGTGCTTGTAAAGAGGGATAGGCTTTAAGAGAACTTCTAGGGATTTTCTTAGGAATTATTGTGAGATAAGTTGTTTCTTTTATTTCTTTTATTTTGTAAACTTATTTTTATATATGAAATCCATGTTTTGTCGTATCCTTCCCATGAATTCTAAGTTTTTTGTAAAGAATTGATTTTATTTTATACGGTTTCAAATGTTAATAATTTGTGATGATTTGAACTCCAATATTCATTTACTTTTTGATCTTGCCAATTGAAATGTTAAAATGTGTTGAGAAACATATGTTTCAAAAGGACTATGATTTCTGTAATATGGGGAGAATCACATTAGATTTCATGGAAGAGTATTTCATCCATGGAGCTAGGTGCAAATAAATAGAGAAATATGCTTTGTTGGATGCAAAATTGGAGATTTTAAGGTGACAGATTAAAATCCCCAATTTGGTCCTGTCGATTTGAAACTGATTTGAGATTGTTAGCCCTCATGGGAGGGAGTAGTACAAAACAGTTTATATATATATTTTTTAAAATGATTTTAATTTCTTCATAATCCATATACTCATTGTAAAGGGGAAAGATGCTTTCTTAAATTTGAACTCTTCGTCACAAAAACTTTGTTAGTTTTCGTAAGTTTACTTTTGAAAGTCTAGCAATTAGTTTAATTAACTGTATTTTACTGCATTTACTTTATATTTGAATTTTGTACTTCACTTTTATAGTTTAAAATTTTAGTTTACATTATAATCTTAAGATATTATTTATAAGCATTTCCAACTTCCCAGTGGGATCAATATCTATGACTCCATTAGAGCCCTTTATCACTTGAGCTATACATATACTTGTGTTATTTTTAGGGGAATTGACAGTTTAGAGATTTTTAAAAGATAAAAATATTTTCACTAAATTTATCTTTGTTGGGATTAAATTGCATAGTTACTATTGTATCTGTCATGTGTATTTTGTAATATTGAAAAATATTTATAAAATTAACACACTAAATCCACCCACATCACTAGCTCCCAATTCGCATAGGCTCCCAATTTCTCTCCGATCGCACTGGGTATTATGAAGCTATCAGGGTTGTTATGATTTTGAGGAATCTTATTTTGAATTATTGCACTACATCCTTCACTCAACGCAACAGTCTCATAAGCTTCAAACTTCCTCTACTTGTTTAATATATATTTCATAAATTTGGCATAACTATGTATTTGTTTTAAAGCTTCCACAAATGGAATATTCATTGTAAGCTTCCTTAAATATCTCAAAAAATTTTAAAAATTGTTGATTAAGCTTTTGTTGTCTCAGTATTTGAGGAAGAGGAGGTGGTGGTCTTTCTAAATCATTTTTAGTTGGAGAGAGAGATTGTTTTGGGTCTTTAAAAATAGTTTTTTTAGCATCTTTAATCACTTTCTCAACTTCAATCGCTTTTTGACTTTTTTTTTGACTTTCAACTTTTAATTCCTTTCCATTCTAAGTTGAGCAGCTTTAATTTCTTCTTGCTCCATTCCTTCATTTTTAGAATTTACTTCAACATTACTAGAAAGTGTTTCCTAGGGTCTATTGCTAAGTGCGTTAGGAATTTGTCCCAGTTGACTTTTATTGTGGCACTTTGACTTTACATCTGATTATCCATTTGCAAAACTACTTCTTCTATAAGCAACTTCTTTTTCTTAAATTGTTGGTTATTAAAGCCAGAAGGATAAGAAGGTCACAAGTTAGAATTACCCAGATTGTTCCAGTTTTCTATTGGGTTCACTTGACTGTTCCCCCATTGCTGATTTCCACCACCAGAATTTTTCCAGCTAAAATTAGTGTGATTTTTCCAACCCAGGTTATAAAAGTTCAAATATGGGTTATTTGGTTTATTAGCAACCGCGTGTACTATTTTTAATGATTGAGAATCATTGTTTCGTCCTAATAAATTTTCTTCACTTGCTTAACGTGTTTGAGAAAAATTCATAACATAATTATCTAACTTCTTAGATATCGTAGCAACTTAAGCTACTAAGATGGTAAAAGCATCATAATCATGAATGCTGGTCACTCGTTTTGGATTTACCCTTTTTGAGTAACATTAAAAATTATTAGCGGTTATTTCTTCAACTAAGCCATGAGCTTCATCAAATAATTTTGATATTAAAGTTCCTCCTACAGTAGCATCAATTATAGATCTAAGGCTATGTTTGGGGGCACGGTTAGAGAGCTTCGCAGCACCTTACCATTGAAAATTACTATTTGGGGGCGCTGCAGATAAACTTCACGGCCACCGCGGGTGAGATTTTCACTAAAAAGCGGGCCGCGGGATCAACCCCACGACCCGTGTTTTGCAATTTGTTTACCCAGTTGCCCCTTCGATCCCCTACGGTTGAGCGTCGTTCATTTTATTACGGTACTTGAAGCTCTGCTCCTTCCCCGCCTCTTCTCTCATCTTTGTTTGTTGGTCATCTTCTCTATCAATTCAGCTTCTTCATCCTAAATCTTCCCATCAAAAGAAGCCCTGTCCATCGGTCTCCTTCCTCTTCCATCCTCTCCCTTGAAGCTGCACATCCTGCTTCTTCCTTCTTCGACTGTGGCACTGTTCCTGATGCTTCATGTAGAGGAAGGTATAACGGAAGTCCCAACACAGCTTTTTGACATTTTTAACCTAAGCTCGAACCACTAGCAGCGTTTTCTTCACCAAGTAGCAGTACTAATGTGATAGTGTGGAATCTTGCACATAATTATCCGTACTTGCCTTAGCTCACAAATCCAAAAGTTGAAGGGTACCTTTTTTTTAATTTTCTAACTTTATTTAGTGATTGTTTGTACTTTTTAAGGCCTTGATTCAAATTTAACAATTTTTTTCTTCGAAGTATAGAACATTTTGTTATTCTTATTAGCTTTAGCAGAACTGTTGCATTTGGAAGAACAAGCTAAGCAACAAGAGCTAGGTCGCTAAAGCAAGGCTTACTAAGTATCCATTTAAGCTCCCCCATGCTTTCCATGGACATTTCCAAAGCCACAAATTCTTATTCTGCTACTGTTTTCCTAGCTCAACTGCTATTAGATGGCTTGTTCTTTCCATTTCTGCTTTATATAAGTTTCAATTTATACTAGCTTTTGCCTACTATACATTAGCAATTTTGAGGTATCAAATCATCACTATTAATGAATCTATTGTTGATAGAAGTAATCACATTCAGAGACTAGTGACTAGCTTGCCTTCTATTATTTCACATTTCAATTTTATTATAGGATTTTTATTTTTGAATGGGTATTTAGCATATGTGAACATTGTTTCAGTTCTTGATGTTATTCACATGACTCATGCTGCAGTTGCTACAGTAAGAGTTTACTGCAATTTAACCTTGATTCCAATTTTTTGGACACTTATTTTCTCTTGGTTTTCACGTTTTTCTTCACAAATTAATTAGTTGTATGGCACTTGAGTGAATTATGTTGTTAAATATTTCTGATCATCTGATCCAATCTATATTCGACTAGTAAGTTGGCTTGCTGTCACTAAATTTGATTATGTTTGTTGTCTGTAATTTCTAGTTCATTTGGTGTGGAGAGATTCATCTGCCATTCTTTTGTGTGTTCATGTGTTTGCTAATTTGTTTCTTTTAGCCTTGGGCTGATAGCTCATCAGATGCTCTACCTTCTATGTTTGAGTTGTTTTGGTTAAGGCTTCATGTAACTTTAATTGATTCTTTTTTATACCAATGCTTAAAGTTTATCTCCGAATAACCATGGCATTTTAGTACTTGATTTTCACTTGAATTTGAGATTATAGACTAGCAAGAGTTGTAGGCAGAGATGAACCAACTATCTCAGGCCAGGAATCAAGCGTGGGCAGAAGTTTTGGTGTTATGGTATGTAAATAAATAAGAACTGAGTTGTATGTATGTAATTCTAACACTCAATGAATTTATAAAATTTTCATTTAATGATCAATTAATTAATTTAAAAATATATTTTAATTTTCTTATTTATTTGATATAAATACAAATTTTCTTAATTTTTAAAACTACTTAATTATTTATTAATATAAATTTGTTGCTTAAGAAATAATTTGTTTAATATAAAAATTATTTATATTTTGTTTTAAACAGCTTTACTGAAGAGGGGTGGAATGGTCATTTTTCCATAAACAATTGCTCGACAGATGGTTTCATACAGCTGCACCAAACAGACAGCTAGCATCCTCATGGGCAGGGCACCTGCAGCTGAAAAAGCTGAGAAGCTGCAGCTGCGCCAAATAGAGCCTAAGAGATCCTATTAACCCATTGTAAAATGTTTGATTAATTAACTAGTCTGGGAAAGCATGATGTGGACACTTTCTAACGAGTTCCTTAAGTCGTTCCCAAGCCTTATAAATTGACTCCCCTTCAAACTGAATAAAATAAAAAATATCATTTCTAAGCTTAACAGTTTTATATGAAGGTAAATATTTAGTCTAGAATTTTTATTTCATTTCTCCCCAAGTTTTAATAGACCCAGATGCAAATGAATTTAATCACATTTCTCCCCAAGTTTTAATAGACCTAGATGCAAATGAATTTAATCACATCTTAGCCTTATCCCTTAAAGAAAAAGGAAAAACTCTAAGTCTAATCGCATCGTTTGATACACCATCATGTTTGAATGTAGCATAAAGTTCTAGAAAACTTGCAAGATGTAAAGTAGGATCCTTAGTTGGTGTTCCCCCAAACTGATTATTTTGCACCATATGTATTATTGTAGTTTTAAGTTCAAATGAGTTAGCCGCTACAGTAGAGATTTTAATACTTGAATGATATTCATCTGTGGTAAGGTTAGCATAGTCCCTTAAAGGTCTTTGTAAATTTTGATGTTCATTTTCATTAGTAAAAGTTTCAATGTTATTTTGTGATGTGTTTGCCATTTCTTAAAAATTTTGAAGTTATTTTTGCTTTCGAATTCTTCTTATAGTTTGCTTTAATTTAGAATTGTAGGGTACTAAACCTTCAGATTCTAAACTTTGCATACAAAAAGTAAATTTTAAAAAATAAAATACTAAAGGAATAAAATAAAAATATATTTTTCCTTTTTTTGATTTTTGTAAATTTATATAATTTTTTTATTTTGATAATTTTTTTTGTGATTTTTTTGTAATTTTTAAAAATTTCAAGTAAAATCTAAAATTTTTAGTAAGAAAAAATAAAGTTTCAAATAAAATTCCTTGAAAGGTATTTCCTTTAAATATTCAATTTTTTGTTGTGTTCCCCGGAAACAAAGCTGAAAACTTGACCTGACTCACAACTACACAAATATTTATGTTCCTTAATATATTCCTTAAAATGTTAAAAACTTGACCCAAATTATGTTTAGCGGCTAGTGAAAACAAATGTAATATGATAATGAAATCCTTAACCTCTAAAATATTGTATGAACCATTGCAAAGCAAAGAGGACTCAGATGTGAAATCCTTATCCTCTAAAATATCGTGTAAACCATTGCAAAGTAACATGGAATCAGATGTTAAATCCTCATCTTCTCTAAGAAATGTAGAATTGGATATAAAATCCTTATCCTCTAAAATATCGTGTGAACCATTGCAAAGTAATGCAGAATCGGATGTGAAATCCTCATCCTCTAAAATATTATGTGAACCATTGCAAAACAATGTGGAATCGGATGTGAAATCCTCATCCTCTAAAATATTATGTGAACCATTGCAAAACAATGTGGAATCGGATGTGAAATCCTCATCCTCTAAAATATCGTATAATTTGATTTGAAAGATTGCAATAGGAGGGACTCCTAAAGCCATTTGGAATCGGATATAAAATCCTTAACCTCTAAAATATTGTATAATTTGATTTGAAAGATTGTGATAGGAGAGATTCCTAAAGAAACACGGAATCAGATATAAAATCCTCAACCTCTAAAATATCGTATAATTTGATTAGAAAGATTGCGATAGGAGGGATTCCTAAAGCAACGCAAAATTGGATATAAAATCCTCAACCTCTAAAATATTGTTGAACCATTGCTAAGCAATTTAGATCGGATGTGAAATTCTCATCCTCTAAAATATAATGCGAATCATTGCAAAGCAATGTGAAATTGGATGTGAAATCCTCATCCTCTAAAATATTATATAATTTGATTTCAAAGATTACGATAGGAGGGACTCTTAAGGCAATGCGAACTCAGATATAAAATCCTCAACCTCTAAAAGATTGTTGAACCATTGCTAAGCAATGCAAATCGGATGTGAAATCCTCATCCTCTAAAATATCGTTGAATTTAATTTGAAATATTGCGATAGGAAGAGAACCTAAAGCAATGCAGAATTGGATATAAAATTCTCAACCTCTAAAATATCGTGAACCATTGCTAAGCAATGCAAATCGGATGAGGAAACCTCATCCTCTAAAATATAGATGTGAAATCCTCATCCTACAAAATATCATGTGAATCATTGTTAAACAATGCAGAATCATATGTGAAATCCTCATCCTCTAAAATATAGTGTTTTGAATTTGTGGGAAACTAGTAGAATTTATGAAGATTGACATTGGTGAGGAAAAATTGTGAAACTTTGTGAGATTTTGTGCAGAATGTGAAATTCCATGGGGATATGAATAAAATTGGTGCAGACCAAGGTAGTTGTGCTACGCAAGCAAAGAGTAAGAAACCTCGAACTTGAGAAATTTATCATTTTTTTTTTCTTTTTGTTAGGATTTGGACCCAGTTTCAGACAAGCACGGCGTCTCAGCTTCTAAGAATGAGTCTTTGTTTCTGAAATATGGGGCACAGTGTTTCTTGAAGTATCATCCACTGACAAACGACAAGTGTAGAAAATAGCCCATCCTTAAGGTACCATCATAACTATATTCTTTCAAGTACACATAACAAATGTGTTATTTTTACGGATACCACAGTTAAAGAGATCGCAAGTTCATAGCTTCATTTATAGCAGTCATCATTTAATTTGTTGCAGATTCTGTAAAAGTTGTTGAAGTTATCTTTGAGAAATCTTTCTAGCGTTCTTTGAGTTGAAGTTGGAGTTGTATTTGTTGCACACTGAAGGATATGACTTCAGGTTTGAATTTCCATTAGCTGCTAATATCATCATCATTTCTTTAATTCTTTCTTTCTGAGTCTAAGCAGATTTCAGAATTTTGGTAGTGTGATCAAATCATTTTTCATTTTCTAAAGATATTTCTGAGTCAATTAAAAACCGACCAAAAGACTCAAGATCATTGAAATTTTCTTGAATATAATATCAGAAGAATTTTCTTAAGAGAGCATTTTAAGTTTCATTAATCAGGGGAAACTCAGACACCAATTTTTTATTATACGTCCACCTCAAGCTTCTTCTTAGGGAGACTTTTCTTTTGCTTTAATTTTTGCTTCAAACTTTGCACATAATAACTTTTTTTTTTCTTTTCCCCATATATTGTTGAGAATTAATATATCTGGTGGATCATGATTTAAAGATTTTGAATGTCTTAATTTAGACACCAATTTTTGATTATAAGCTCACCTCAAGCTTCTTTTCAGGGAATTTTCGCACAACAAATTTTTTTGTTCCCTTTGTTTTTTGAGAATTACTATATCTGATGGAACATATTTATTTTAAAGATTTTGAATGTCCAAATTCCCCTGACTAATAATCCTCAAATGTTTATTAAGTCGAATTCTGAGATATTATAACTCGTTTGAATGTCAGGACCCAATCACGTGGCAAGAAATTAAAAGGCTCGTAATATCCCGAGTCAACTATTTGTATTTCAACCACACTATCTTATTTTGAAATCAACTTAGGACCCAGTACAAATTCTTTAAAGTGGATGACTCAGATATTAGGATATTAATTTCATACTCCCATGAAGTTATAGACTGACTCAGATATTAGGATATTAATTTCATTCTCCCATGAAGTCATAGACTTATCAAAACATCCAAATTTTCCTTCGAGGTGATCAATTTTTCTTTTATATTGCACAATCCTGAATGACAACAAACCCTTTCTTTTCATTAATTGTGGCGGGAGGGATGGGATAGACTAACATTGATCATGCTAATTTCCCATTCAACAACAAAAGTAGTACAATAGTGGCCAAAAGGCATTTCATTCATTGGCAGTTGCATGGGAATAGGTTGGAACAAACATATCGACCGAAATCATATTGATAGAACCTCTTTCAGGTTTCTTTCAAATATTCTTTCGGGATTGTTATATCTTGCTACATCCCCATTCTTGAACTTCTCCTCAAGCAAGTCTTTAAAACTGCAACACTCCTCTATGGTGTGTCCAATGAACCTGTGGTACGGGTAATATCTCAGATGTCCTTTCTTGTTGGCCTCGTCGGGCTTCTTTGACTTGGGTAACCTGAACTCGGGATTCTTAATCAGATTGCAGAACATCTTTTTTGTTGCTTCATCTTTAAAAGAATATATCCCATTTGATTGAGTGTTCATGATTAGAACTTGTCTTTCATATGTCTGGCAAGGTCTCTGCTGAGATGATTGCTGAATATTTTGATGAGGATGTTGGAAGGGTTGTTGATGTTGTTCGACTTGTATTTGCACTTGTCGTTTTGCCCTGCTAACAACAACAACTGTCCCAGATTTCTTCTCAAATATGTTGGTTATCCTGGACTTCTCGGTCTTCTCATGAGAATCCATATGTTTGACTTCTTCGTGCAGATTGCTTTCTTTGCTGAGTAACTTCTCGAAAGACTTGATAGTGAGTCCCTTAAGCATGAAGGCTATCGGTCCATGGATGCTTTTGAGTAAAATCTCAATTGCATGTTGTTCTTGTTGTTGAGGCTCACACTTCATGCTAAGATTTCTCCACCTCAAAATATAATCTACTAGAGTCTTGTTAGGCCTTTTTCTTTCTATCAAGAGATCTCCAATAGAAACATGATGCCGCACTCCGACAAATCTTCTTACAAACAGCGGTTCTAACTAGTCAAATGTCTTTACCGATCCGTTGAGCAACTCAGCATACCGATCAAAAGCAACTCCTGATAGGCTGCTGACGAATTGTTAACAGAGTAAAGCTTTGTTGTTTCTTATATTGCCACAACTGGCTTGAAAATGTGCTATGTCCTGTCTGGGATTTCCACTCCCATCAAATAACTTAAAGTTCAGTGACACAAAACCCTTGGGGTAGGGTATGACATCAAACTCCTTCGGGTAGGGTCTACCCTATAAAATCAATGCACCAACCTTAGACTAGGTTAAGTCATCCCGAACTTGTTAAACCATTTATTTAAATTCATTTTTTGGTATGACACTTTGGACAGAGTATTTCTTTAGTTGTTCATCAGAGGTGAATTATTTTCTTTCATCTGCAACATGAATGGTTTCAAGTTGGTTCATTTCTGGAAGTGTTATCTGTGGTGATTGTGACTGTCTTTGCATTGCAATCACGATGTTCGTGGATTATTTGTTTTTCTTTTTGAGACGATTGGCCTATTCATCCCTTTGTTGGGTGGCCCCTTGCCTTTCATCATCGGCGTTCTCCACACCAGAAGATGGAGCGTCGCGCGCTTAACTCGACCTGGGGCTCGACGACATTGATTTCTATTAATCTTTCATCCATGTAATATGACACATCTTAATTTTCATCATTCATATCTTTTCTTTGTTCTTCAGATAATCATGCCATATTGGCTCGGAGTCTCTCCAGCTTAGCGTTAAATGAGTTTCCTTTGATTATTTTTATGTCAATTGGGGATTTCTGAAGAATATCATTTCTTTTGTTGAGCACTGTGGTTGTGTAGAAATTAATTGAATCAACCGAAATAATATTTATGGAACCCTTTTCAGGTTCTTTCAAATACTTTTTTGGGATCGTTACATTTCCACTTGGCCAATGCTTGAAGACAAAAGACTCCTCTATAGTGTGTCCCAGCAATTTGTGATGCAGGCAATAATTTGGTTGATCTTTCTTGTCAACCTCTTCGAGTTTCTTTAGATCTGGTAATCTGAACTCACGCTTCTTCATCAAACTTTTAAACATCTTGGGTATTGATTCATTATTGAAGGAATACACCACCTTCCTATGTTCTGCAATGGTCATTTTCTTATTCTCTGGTCGGTATGATCCTCCTTGAGACGGTTGCTGGCTAGATTGACCACATTGTTGTGTTTGT
>NW_018240954.1:9486-10996 GCF_001263595.1 Phalaenopsis equestris | reverse complement strand
TTAGGAAAATTTTCTCATCCAAGACTATTTGGAGAGAGAACTAAGTGTTAATTGTGTTTGTACTTGTTTGTGAATTAATATAAGTTTGTTTTTTATGAAAATTTGTGTTATTTGTAGCCTCAAATTGAATTAATTATTATGGAGAGTTTTGAGAGAGAAGGGAGCTATAAGAAGTAAAAATAGTCATTTAAGTGCTATGAGACCATTTAGGGGTGGTTTACTTAGGCTAATAGTGCATTTTACTAAGAATTAAAAATTTCAAAAATTGTGCACTGGCGCCTAACCACCACTTCTCGCGCTTAAGCGCAAGCCAACCCGAGAGGCTGGCGCTTTGGCTTAAGCACCGATTCACGAACGCTTAAAAGTGAAACTTTGGTCAGAAAATGTCATTTTTAACGCCTCCCGTCGTCTTCTACCTCTCAAAATCATGATTTTAAGGGCTAAGGCACACCATTAAGTGGAGATTTCTTGGTACAATCAAGAATAATTTGCTAGATTCAGATTTCATGAGGTAAAAGTTTTACTTCTATGCAAAATTTTTTGATTTTCACCATGCATTTTGAGTACATTTGGAAGAATTCAAAATTCACTATTCATGTTGAAAAATGTGGAAAAATCTATGAAAATTGCTTGGGAAGTTTAGTTTGTGCTGTTGGAAGTTTAGTTTAGTGATTTAAACTTGATTTTTGAAGTTATTTTTGGAGTTTATAAAATTTATAGAATGGCACCAAGAATGAAGAGGAATAGAGAAAAAAACCCATTTGATTCGAGCAAATTTGTTACTTTGAAAGCTCAAGATCAATACAGTGATGCTCTACCGTCACGAAAATTGATTTCGGAGCGATGTTTTAGAAATTCGGTTGAAGAAGTGGAAGATTTAATTATTCGTCGATAGTGAGAACAGTTCTGTTGTTTCTCTGCTGTTGCAGTGATTTCTGTTGTGAGGGAGTTATATGCAAATCTCCCTGAAGCTGAAGACAATCGAGTTATGGTTTGAGGAATGTTGGTTACCTTTTACTCCAGAGGTAATCAACTTATTTTACTATTAACTATTGGAGCCTTTGTAATGCGAATTATAGTCCTACAAAAGCGGAATTGGACATGATTATTTCATACTTGACTATTGGGAGAGGACTTTGGAAGATTACCAATGAGAGGAGAGTAAATTTCCCAACTTCAAAGTTATGTGCACCTTCAAAGGGCTGACACTATTTCATTCTGCTCGTCTAGCTTCCAACCAATCATCTCAGTGAAATGACCAGAGAAAGAGCAAGAGAGAGAGCAACGTTGAATTATTGTATTCAGGAGGGAAAACCCATCAACATAGGGGCTTTGATTTATCAAACTATCACCAGTTCTGCTACAGCTACTACTACTGCAGGTCTGGGATTTGCTTCCTTGATGTTTTCTTTATGCGAGCAGGTTGGAGTAAAGTATGATAGTTGGGAGGAAGTTATGTTACCTCTAAAGCCCATCATGAAGGTGAATGTGAAGACTTATTATGAGCATT
>NW_018240954.1:8301-9435 GCF_001263595.1 Phalaenopsis equestris | reverse complement strand
ACCCACATAACCGCTGATAAAGTTTAAAATCTAAAACATTTTGTTGAGCATATAAATAGGTATAATAGGAGAAAGAGTGACTTTGACGATAAATTATACCCAGCTTTGGAGGGCCTGATTAGAGGTGACCCAGGAGTAGTATTTCTCAATATCCTCATTATCCTGACTTTGCGCCTAAATAAAAATGGTATAGTGGCGATTCTGAGAGTGGAAAGGTGAAGAGATGAGAGATGATGTGTTGGACTTGATTTAGTTTGATGTATTGTTATGTTTGTGTTTTGTTATGGACTCTGTGATGTAGTACTGCTACAGATGCAGTTATGTGATGTTGTGGACTGTTTTTTATGTTGGTTTTTGAATTTTTATGCTCTATCGTTGTTGTGATTGTTGGGTTAGATAGTATTTTGTTTTTAGTAGTGTGGATTGGTTAGTTTAGAGCTTAACTTAATTCCATGTTTTTTTTGTAAAAGTTAAAAATCTTGCTAGCTTAGATCCTAATTTTAAAATTCATAAACTTCTACCCTGTATTTTTCTTTTATCATGTTAGTGTGTTGTTTATTTTTATACCCACTGGTTAGAAGTTTATTAAATCTCTATACGTTAAACTAAAATAAAATGTTAGAAAATTTGATCAAAAATTAATTTTACTCATGATATTTGTTTTATACTTGTATCATTAAGATGTAAAAATTCCAGTCAGCATGTTATTTCAATTTTCATTTCCTGCCTATATAATTATTTGATGTTAAAGTATTTAATCTATTAAAAATTTAAGTTTGAGGGGATGAAAAATATTTTCAAAACTGGAATTTTATTAATTCTCAAATATACTACAAGTGAATTTGATTTTAAAAGAAAAATTAATTATCTATATGAAGTTATATTAGGGAAGTAAAATTTGATTATAGAAATGAGTAAAAAAATTTAGTTAAAATTTTAAGTAATGAAGAAAAACTTTAAGTTAAAAATTTTTAGTATAGAAAATGATTAATATAAATGATTATCTTCAGTAAGAAAAATTGTATTTGTGAAAATTTTTGATAATTTACACTATTATTTTTAATACTTAAATTTCTTTTACTAAAATTATTTTTAAACTATTCTTATATTTATAAGTAAAAGTTTTATATCAAG
>NW_018240954.1:6915-8132 GCF_001263595.1 Phalaenopsis equestris | reverse complement strand
TTGGTTCTATATTTGATCTTTTTAAAGTATAAGACTTGATAAAATCTTAAGCTTATAAATATAATATAGTAAGTAAAATTATTTTTAATAAAAATTTTTAAGTAGAGAAAATAAAAGAACTAAAACCTAAATTTAGAGAACTTACAATATTTCTGAATTAAATAGGAACTCATATTTTCATAGTTCTTAACATTAAAAATTTTCAAATTTTAAGTTGGTCTCATTTACTAATTATTTTTTCTAAATTGGACAACTATATTTCTAAATCCAAGTTTTAGTAACTCCGAAAGAAACTCATATACATATCATACATATTTGGTTTTTAACGATTGAAGTGTCACTTGAGGACAAGTAACATTTTAAGTTTGGGAGATTTTGATACACCTAAAATATATAGTGTTTTTAGACACATTTTTATACCTATTTTTTGAAATATAGAGTATTTGATACACCTAAAATACCTATTTTTTGGAAAATATTTTTATGTTTTTCTTGCAGATACAAGTAAAAATGAAAAAAATGCTTGAAGGAGTGAAAAAGGATCAAATTTGGAGCAAAAATGTGAAAAAATTGTGTAAAAGAGTTTCGTGGCCTAAGCACCAGATCCGACGCTTAGGCGCTGGTTAAATAGAGAAGGCTGCGCCTAAGCGCCGTGCCTAAGCACTGTCTAGGCTCCGTGCCTAAGCGGTGAGACCCTGCGCTTAAGCGCCAGTGACAGTTACTAAACTAGTAAAATTAGTTTTCACGAATTTTGAAGAGGTTTTTGAGGCACCCATTGGCTTAATAGGTGGTTGTAACCACCATGGACAAAAATTATCATTTAAGGATGCATCTCTTAGGCAAATACATCGAAACGAGACACATTTTCAAAGAGATCCCAAGGCACCTCTTAGAAAACTATAAAAGAAAGAAGAGAGGACTTAGAAAAAGGTACTAAAAGGTCCAAAAAAGTGCGAGTCCTGAAAATATTGGCAAGTTTTGAAAGTTCTTCTCTGGGGAGTTAGTTCGGAGAAACTTTCATGAACCACTTTTTATTTACTTTATCCTTTCTGTTATTTTATTTTAAGTGATTGTAAAAGAGAAGAGATTCAAAGGAACTTCAAGAGTTTGGTGGAGAAGTTGAGAAAAGTTTTTATCTTTTTGTTTTTGACTACTTTTGGTTTTAATCGAGACTTGTTGTTGGTTTAACAATGATTTCTTCTTTTAAACTAAAGTGT
>NW_018240954.1:3218-6702 GCF_001263595.1 Phalaenopsis equestris | reverse complement strand
ATTGTTTTATGTTCTGATATGAGAATGTTAGCCCCTAGGTGGAGGGAATCAATGGAACTCTAGAGTGAGAGCTAGTATCTTCCCTCCCTAGCCGGTCTTCAGAACTATTTAAACTTTAAATTAGCCAATATTCTTTATAACATCTCTAGTAAGAGTAAAGAATTTTATTGCTCCTATTTAGCACAACACAATTTACATACTTCCACAACATAATTCCAATACTTATTACTGATTCATGATAAAAAGAAAGATATTTTCATAGTAAGTACTTTTCTTGTACAAAAACTTTAGTTATCTTCTGAAGTTATTACTGTTTTGTTAAAATATCAAATATACCAAAAATATTTAAATTCCTACAAAAAACATTTTTAGTTTAAGTAATTATCTTTTTAAAAATATAAAAACTTTTTAAAAAGTGCATATTGCATAATCTTCCCCGTGAGTTAGATATTCAGGTCTTAATCAAAAAGTCTTATATTACTTGATAACAATATGTATACTTGCGTAGTATCCCAATATATATATATATATATAAATTAAAAAGATAATTTCTTATTTTTCTTCACGATCAAATTTTTGGTTTTGTTGCAAAATAAGGAAATATAAGTGAAAAATACCATCATAAATATTATTGTACTGTGCAAAAGCATTGAGTTGAGATCAACCACTAACTATATAATTTACAATATAAGAATACCAAGGTATTTCCCATCATTTTATAGCATAAAGTTGTTCAATAGAAAAAGTATGTTTAATCTCTATTTCAGAATCAAGTATTTCTTCCTGTTTTAACCTTGATAGATGATCAGTTATTTGATTATCAGTCACTTTCCTATCAACAACCACAAAATTAAACTCTTGCATCAGAAGTATCCATCTAATTAATCTTGGTTTAACATCCTTCTTTTGCATTAAATATTTAATAGCAGAATGGCCAATATGTACAACATATTTAGTTCCAATTAAATATGATCTTAACTTAGCAAAAGCATACACAATGGCCAATAACTCTCTTTCAATGGTGGTATAGTTAATTTGTACATCATTAAGAGTTTTACTAGCATAATATATGACCTTGAAAATCTTATCATATTTCTTTCCTAAAACAGTTCCAATTGCATAATTACTAGCATCACACATTAGTTCAAAAGGTTTTTCCCAGTCTGGTGAAACAATTATAGGAGCAGTGATCAATTTTTCCTTTAAATTTTCATCGACTTTAAGTCAATCTTGGTTAAAGTCAAATTTTATATCATTTTCTAGAAGTTGGCATAAAGGCTTAGTAATTTTTGACTTATAGGCTTATTAATTTTTGAAAAATCTTTGATATATCGCATGTAGAATCCTCGATATAACCTTGATATAACTTGTGTTTTTGCAGGATATTACTTCCATGCCATTTTCTAAAATTTATGTCCAAGAATAATTCCTCTTGCAACCATAAATTGACATTTCTCTTAGTTTAAAACAAGATTAGTCTTTTCACAATGTTATTAAAATTGGCGTAAGGATTATTAAAATGATTTTTTATTACATTTAAAGTTTCATAAGAAGAATGAAATTCTATCATTTGTCCCAATGAGTTCTCCTCAAACCCAGGTGCTGTTCGAGAATAATTCATTTCATATTGATTTATCTTCTTTGATATAGCAACTATTTGAGTAGCTAATATTGATATTGCATCAGAATCATGAACACTGACTTCTCTTTTTGGATTTACCCTTTCTAAGGGTCATTGAAAATTAATAGGAGCCATCTCTTCAATTAATGAATTTTCTTCATCAAATGGTTTGGATATTAATGATCCACCTTACTGATCCACCAGCAGCAGTGTCAATTATCAATCTAAGAGATTCAACTGATCCATTATAAAAAAAGTTTGAATTATTAACCAATCTGACAATGCATGGTGTGGACAATTCCTAAGGATACCCTTAAATCTTTCCCAGGCTTCATAAATTGATTCCCCTTCAAACTGACAAAAAGATGATTTAGACAAAATTTTTTTTGATAAATCTCCCCAAGTTATGATAGATCTGGGTGCTAACGAGTTTAACCACTTCTTAAGATGAGTTTAACCTTATCTTAGCTTTATCCCTCAGTGAAAAAAGAAAAAGTCTAAGTTTTACAACATCATTCGATACTCTATTATATAGAAATGTAGCACACAATTCTAGAAAACTAGCAAAGTGTAAATTTGGATCTTCATTTGGTGTTCATCCAAACTGATTATTTTGTACCATTTGCATAGTAGCAGGTTTAAGCTCAAATGAATTGGTAGCTACAACAAGGTTTTGTATACTTAAATGAATTTCATCTGCTGTAGGATTAACATAATCCCTTAAAGGTCTCTGATGATGTTCATTTTCACTTCCAGCATTAATTGAGTTGCAAGTCATTTTGCTAGAATAATTTTTCTCTTTTTGTTGTTTTCAAAATTTTTTAACAGTTATTTCTAATTCACAATCGTAAGGTACTAGGTTTTCAGATCTTATACTACGCATAAATAAAATAAAAACAAGTAATTAAAAATAAACAATACACTTAACAAAGAAAATGTTCAAACTAAACTAAAAACATATATACATACATATATATATATATATATATATATAATGTTTTAAAATAAAATTAACTAATATTTTTTGTTACTTCCCCGGCAACGGCGTCAAAAACTTGATCGCGCGAGAATTTGTGTAGCTTAATAATAATAATGCAATGTAACCCAAACTATAATGTAATTTAATGAAATAATTTATCTTTAAAAAGCTCTTTTAAAATCCCAATTCCCGTTTACATATAACGCAAATATACATATCGTTCAAGTAATATAGGACTCTAATGGAGTTCTAGATATCAATCCCACAGGGAAGCTGGAAATATACATAAGCTAGCTAATTATATTCTATTATAAAAAAAAATAAAAATAAAAACAAAGTAAAGTGCTAAGTTGGAAATTAAACTACTTAAATGAAATGCTTTTAAATATGCAGATGTTTGACTATAGCAAGTAAATTAAATTAGATGCTAACTTTCAAAAGTAAATTGTTGAAATAAAATAAAGGTTTTTGTGTACGAAAAGTTCAAGTATGAGAAAACATCCTTCCCTTTTATAATGAAAACATTGCTTGTGAAGAAATTGAAATCATTTGAAAAATATATTTAAAAATTGTTTTGTGTCAAAGAGGAGCAATCCTATTCTCTACCCTCTTCCGAGCACTATAAATAACATTGACTAATCTAGAGTTTGGTACCTAATTCTGTGTTTAGACTGGGAGGATAGCAGCTGTCACTCTAGAGTTAACTAGAGCTAATACTAGTCCCTCCCTTGAGGGTTAACATGCTCGCATTAGAACATGCTCACATTTGTTTCCAATAAACTTAACTAAAATGGGGATTCTAATCTGTCACCTTAAAATTTTCCAATTTTACATCAACAAAGTATATTTTCCTATTTATTTGCACCCAATCACATGGATGAAAT
>NW_018240954.1:0-3188 GCF_001263595.1 Phalaenopsis equestris | reverse complement strand
ATTTCCCCTTTTCAGAACATATAATCCTCAACACATTTTAACAATTCAATTGACAAGATCGAAAAGTAAACGAAGGGCAGAGTTGAAAAACCATCACAATTCATCACAAATTATTGACATTTAAAATTGTAGAAAATAAAATCAATTCTTCACAAAACTATTTCTTCATAATAGGGAGAAGGATAAAGAAGACTACTCAAATTCATGAGAAGGATACGATAAAACATGGATTTCATATATAAAAACAAGGTTACAAACAAAAGAAATGAAAAGTACAACTTAACTCACAATCCTTCAAAAGCAAATCCTTAGAAGTTCTCTCCAAGCCTTTCCTTCTTTACAATCTCTCCCAATTCTCTCTTAGAAAGTAGTGAAGAAGAAATCTCTCGCCTTCCCTCTCTTCTTACAACCCTAGAAGAAAATCTCCTCCTTTTTTTGTCTCTCTCTTGCCTATCCTCTCTCTCAAACTTTTTCGTCCCCCCTCTTCCAATTCCCTTCAGAAGTTCTCTTTTGTTGGCTGCCTATCCTCTCTGAAAAGAGTCTCAATTCTCTCCAAATTTCAAAATTCAAAACTTTGAATTTCAAAAGACATGCCTTCTTGATCTAAGAGTCAAATTCCTTCAAATTGGAACCTTCCAAAGTGTCTACATGCATTGAATCACTCCATGGGGTGCCTAGAACAAATGTCCCTTTGAAAATTAGCGCAAAATTTTTCTTGAACCGCCTTAATTTGAAAATGTCGTGATTGGTGCATCATGCGCCAGAACTCTAGATTTTGGTGCATAATGCGCCAGTGTGACGCATCACGTGCTAAACCCCAAAATTGGTTGTGTTTGCTCCAAATTTCGTTCTTTTTGCTATTTTTGCTCCAATTGACTAAAAATGGTATATCTGTAATAAAAACACATAATTACCTTTCTTTAAAGTGCAATATCACAAAAAATAGACCTAAAAAGGGTACTTAAAATAGTATATTATTTTTGTGGATCAGTCATGCGCTGAATCTAGTGCAATCACGTCAGACTCTCTGTATGGGTGGCATGTTCAAGCCACCTTCGAGCATGGTCATGCCAGTTGGGGGCCTGTCGGCTATTATTTTTTTATTTTTTTGGAAGTAATTTAAATTAAATTTAATATATATATGAATTTAATTTTAGAAAAATAGTATTTAAATTTTGAAAAGTAATGTTTTATTTAAAAAAAAATATGAGATCTAGCTGATCTAATGTATTTGATAGTTTAAATTAAACGAGCACCACCCCCAAACGAAGCTTGTATCTGGAGTGGTAGAAACATCATTAGAATAGTAATGCTCAATTAAATAAACCAAGGAATTTATTACATCAGCTTGGTTTGCAAAACTATTTTTATAAGCTGACAAGTTCCTCTATTTAGTATGGGAGATTAAATAGGATTTATATTAAGCTGGGTTCTTAAGTTCCCTATAGAGACAAGCCCCTATTGTTAATTACACCTTAAATGATCGAAGTGACCTAAGAATACTCTTAATTAATATTAGTGGTTTTGCATTCAAGATCTTTAAAGTTTAAGTTTTCAAGGATGGATATAAGAAAGTTAAAAGGGAATGACTCAAAATAGGAACAATTTATTTTGGGATCCAAAGGAACAAAGCAGTAGGGGATGTCACGGACTTTGAGAAGAATTTCAAATGACTTCCCAACCATCCTATTTGTTTGTCTTTAATTTTGAAATGATTTTTTTGATGTTTCATCCTTCTAGTTTTACTATTTAGGGCATATATGTGTATGACACGGTCATACAAAAGGCCTGGAAGATAGGAGGATTTACGTCGTATTGGAGGACAACCTCAAAATCCTAAATTTGTTATGACTTATATTACACAACAGGGTTGTGCAAAAGCCTAAGAGACAAAGTGAGGATTTATGCCTTGCTAGAAAAACTACCTCAAAATCTTATGGCTTGTTATTTAAACTAAAGAAGGTTTTTTTGATGTAGACTTATTATACTATTATAGAACGTCGTCAGTCTTGTTGCAACCTGCTCCAAGCTCCTTATTTCATCACGAAGAGTTGTTCTAATCTTCAAACTTCTCATTGTAATAATTGCAGATTTAGGGTTAGGTTTAAGTGTGCATGCAATTCTTGGGTTGGTGGCTTGTCGCTGTGTGCCTCCTATAAAAGCAGGCTACTGCTCTGTCGGTCGCCAAATTAGGAAGAAGATATCTTTAATTTAATGTAATGCATATTTTTTTGGAAAGTAATATTTTAATTTTGAAAATATGAGACTGAACTGATCACATATAAATAATAATTTAAATAAATGATCACAAAACAACAAGTGATACATCTATCTCGAGGAATAAACATATTACTTACTAGTGCAACTCGATTAAATAAACTAAAGAAATTAAGAAAACCGTTTTAGTCTGTGAAAACCATTTATGTTGATAGAAAAATTCCCCTATCTAACATAAAAGATTAGATAGGGTTTATATTAAGTTGGGTAAGGGCAAGACTCTATAGTTAATTATATCTCAAATGATTGAGGTCACTTAAGAAAACTATCGATTTAGATTAGAAAATATTGTCTTCAAGAATTTCAAAGGATATAAATTTTCAAAGATCAGACCAAGGAGTGTCAAATGGGAAAGGCTCAAATTTAGAACACTATTATGGAATCCAAAGGGAGAAAACTAGAGGTTGTCACAAATCCTGAGGAGAAACTCAATGACTTCCCAAGCCATCCTATGGTTTGACATTGATTTAGGAAAAAAAATTATTGAATGTTTCATCATGCCAATTATTATTATTTAGGGCTTACATTTGTATGACACAATCATCTAATTAGCCTGGAAGATAAGAAGATTTATGTCATAATGAACGACAACCACAGAATCCTAAAACGAGTTAGGGCTTAAATTGCACAACATGATTGTGTAAAAGGACTAGGATAAAGTGAGGATTTATGTTGCACTAGGCAAACGACCTCAAAATTCTATGGCTTGTTGTTTAATTCTATAAAGGAGATTGTTATTGTAGATTCACTTGCGGTTGTAGAATGATGCACTCATAGTTAGCTCATAGCTCCTCAGTGAAGTAGAAGTCCTAAAGTCTAAGGCTCAAAAGGTTTAAATGATGAATATGTTCAGTTAATATGGGGACACCAGTTAGGTTCCCATGGCTCCCTCATTTCAATAACACTATCTT
>NW_018240953.1:0-490 GCF_001263595.1 Phalaenopsis equestris | reverse complement strand
CATGTATGTAAATGCCCCATTCTCTCAATGTGTTAGAATAATTTCTTGGGGGCTAAATTGACACTTTTATAAACTCGGGCTAAATTAACCTCGCACAAAGAGCCAGGGACCATTTTAACAATTTTCTCCTTTTAGTAATGAGAGTTTTGTCAAAGCCAGGAGTCTACCGCTGAAGTAAAAATTGTGCATAAGAAGAAAGTAGATGCAGATAAGACAATAAAAGTGAGTTTTGGATGAAGATTTTGATGGCAGAAATTGAATAGATAGAATAGAGAATAAAAGAGAGCCACTTTGTGTATCTTTGTTGAGTTAGTATATTTGCTGAGCCTGCCTGCTGCTGCTGATGTAAATATGGCTTTACAGAAGGTATGTGCTGCTCTTCTCAATTTTGTTTTTATGTTTTAAAAAGTTTTTTTTTTTTTAATGATATGTACATAATGTGTGTGTGTATATGGCAATAAATAGTGCATATGGCATGAAATAATAATGC
>NW_018240952.1:0-369 GCF_001263595.1 Phalaenopsis equestris | reverse complement strand
GTGGAGAAGAGGGTATAATTTCTAATGGTGAGGGTGTCATGTCTAGTCTTCTAGGAATAGTCAACAGGAAAAGTCCTATGGATAGACCCTAAGATACTAAAGAGGACAAACTAAACCTCAACCAAAAATGAGGTCAACAAATGGACCCCCAATAGGTGGGGTGTGCTGGGCAAGCACACCGCACGTATTGGCGTTGACCGACGAGATCAACAAGAACCAACACAAACTCCTAAGTCAGCAGACCCAGAAGTACATGTAGAGTTGTGTGTGCGATTTATTTCTGCTAGGGAATTAGCAGGTGATCACTTGATTGAGATCAAGGAGTAGAGACTCCCGCTGGGGATTGGAGAGTGAATTTTGAGTTATAAA
>NW_018240951.1:0-648 GCF_001263595.1 Phalaenopsis equestris | reverse complement strand
CTATCACATAAATGAAAGGATTGATTGATGACTTGAAGAACTTAAATTGCAAGGATAAAGAGATGGCCAAACTTAGAAAAGAGATGTCGGTGCAATCCAAACCGGAACACTGTTCGGTAATTGGGTCATATCTAGAGCTATATATCTCAGATTTAGGTCCAATTTATATGGATGGAAAGGTAAGACATAGGCCTACAACTTTCATATGGAGCCCAAGATCTAAAAAGGCCATTATCAAGTCCAAATTGTAGCAACAACAAAGAAGCCCGAATCTGTCTTCCAGCCCGAGCACTGTTCGGTATTTTGGCCATATCTGGAGTTCTAGAAGTCCAAATGAGCTGAATTTTTTACACAAGAAAGCTGAGACAATTGCCTACAACTTTCATGTTTGCAACTGGCTCCAGTTTTGACGTTATCAATGACGTTTTGGGCAGACAAGAGAAGATAAGGATTGTCACCAAGTCAAAAGTTGGCCACCCACTTATCAATTAGTCATCAAATCAATAGTTCCCAATTTTGGCCTATAAAAGGAGGCATTTGCCATGCATTTAGGCATCTTGGTTTCCAGATCAAGATCATGCTCTTCCTTTCTCTCTTTGTATTTTTTGTAATGTTTATGCTTTGCTTTCATTAATATTAAGTTTATGC
>NW_018240950.1:0-212 GCF_001263595.1 Phalaenopsis equestris | reverse complement strand
GTTGGTCTAGAGCTATGCTAGGGGCTCTGTGGAAGAGAGATATGATAGGTCTTTGGCTTCTCTCAATGTGGTGAAGGTGCGGGTGAGTTTAATTTAATTTTGGTGGAGTTCAGAGGTGTGTAGTTCTTTATCCTGTCTCTGGCAAGGTTTTGAGCCAAAACTTGGGCTTCAGCAAGTGGATTCAGGGCAATGTGGTGGTTGGGTTACACTGA
>NW_018240949.1:0-816 GCF_001263595.1 Phalaenopsis equestris | reverse complement strand
CACAACCATTTTATTTGCGTTGGGGACCCGCAATGACTGATGAATGCGATATTCTCATTATTTAGAATACGTGCATCAACATGCGTTCCATTGATTGTTTCAATACTGTTATTGAAAGGTGACGATGTGTTAGGTGATAACGTAGTTTTTTTGTTAATTGAATGTAATAAATTCAGGATATTATCATAAAGAATGACATGTCTCGTGAAATCTTTATGGTGTCCGTTCGAACGTTGGATCTATTGGTTTTATGACTTGTGCTAAAAAACTCATAAGTGCATTTAACCCCACTGAGAAGCATCTGCATATTTGCCTTAGAGGAGTGTGAAAATCGCTCCATTGTTCCTTGCATTGATTCATTCTGGGATAATATGTAGAGGATTATCGTCAACACGTCTTGCAAAGCCGTCCTTGAAGAGCCATGAAACCCATGATTCCTGTGTACTTATTTCAACAGATTGTTGAATAATGCTTGTGTCATGCGAAATTTATTGCTTAATCTTGTTGGGTAGCCCGTAAGCAACTTCTAAACCCATTTTTCCTCAACATATGAAGAGATCATGCAGGGAGAGTGATCAATATAGGAGTTGTAATACCCGTACATCACGCATATGATAACCATAACTCTGTTTCTACGTCTTTCTCTTATTGCATCCATATATATAAGTATCCTATTGGCTGGCACAGAAGCATCAATAAATTAGCTACAATTACATTTACTACGAACATAAAAAAAATATAAGCTAAAGATATAAGCATCGCACCAAACAGTTGTAATTTTCATAGCAAAATAAAAAACAATACAGAGACAAATAT
>NW_018240948.1:0-1058 GCF_001263595.1 Phalaenopsis equestris | reverse complement strand
TTATTTCATATGGAGTTAAATAACTTCAAAATATTTTAAATACACTTCAATCGTACTCTCTTTACACTTTCACTCATAATAAAAAAACTTATTTTATCTTATTCTTACTTGGAGGTCGCGTGTTTGATTAATGTTCGCCGCATCTTTTAAAATATTGAATGCTGAAGAGAATATAGCATACGAGAGAGGAGGAAGCGAGGGAGGGAGGGCACACTAGTTTGCCCTCTTGGGCTAATATGGTCTTCATGGACTCGTGGGCTTTTTCTTACTTTTGTAAAAATCACCTTTATAAATAAAATTTCTTCACTCTCTATGAATGAATTGATCTCCATGTTTCTAAGAAAAAAGAATATGATAATGGGATATTACATTTATAATCTTTTTTAATAAAGGATGTGCATGATATCTTCGCTATTCTACCAGTATTTGCTTATCACTCGGTTCCTGTTTAGCTCAGTCGGTTATGTTTCCTCTTTTTGAAAATGAATTTGGATACCTCTGTCTGGTTTCTGGCTGGTCAATCAGACCTATATCATTCGATTATTTTTTTGTGGCGCAGTCAGTTCAAGCCTCGTTGGCCTTTGGCTCGAACATATGCACTTGACCGAATATGTGGCCTTTCTTTATCTCTTCAGGACCAACAAGAGCATAATTTTTACGTATACTTTACTTTTTCTAAAAAAAGATTAATTAAATCTGACCATTTTTTTATTATTTTTTAGTTGGATCATTCCTTGTTGTTCTGTTCGCGTTGCTTGGGTAACAATTTTATATATTTCTATATATTAAGGCATTAAAATATTTTAAGCAAGTAATCTTAAGGCCCATTTGGGGCAGCTTATTTGGTGCGGTGATGTTTTGAAAACGCACCTGGTCTGTTTGGGTAAGCTACGTTTTGGTAGCTTGTGCGTTTTCAAAACGCTGAAAACAACGTTTTCACGCCGCACCTATCTAGGTGCAGTAGGAGTCTTCTGGCTGCGATATGATTTTTCCAAAAGAATAAAAATTTGTAATAGACACCCTACCTAGCTTATCAACAAATTATTTTTAATCATCTT
>NW_018240947.1:0-683 GCF_001263595.1 Phalaenopsis equestris | reverse complement strand
CTTCAAGGGAACCATTTCCGCTCATATAAAAAAAATTTTGGCGGTCCGTTTGGGGTTGCGGTACCGCATCGCAATTTTGTCTGTTTGAGTAAACTGTATTTTGATAATTTTTTTAAAATGTTGTCGTTGTAATCTACAGTTTCTCATTGGTTATGACTAGCTGCGGGTTATATATATATATATATAATAACCATCTCACGCCTCCCAAAAGAACTCTTAGGGGTGGGGGGCATCCCCATGACTTAAATACTGTATTCGGCCCTCCCCCTAGCCGATGTGAGACTTTTTGTATGTGACATTTTCCTCCACCCAATCACCCACCCAATCACATGACGCCCTTGTCACAGATCGGCTCTACCGAGGGTCCCACTGGACCATGGAGAGTCCGCACATCTACCATACAGTAATCTGCTCTGATACCCACTTGTCACCTCCTAAAAGAGCTCTTTTGAGTGATGGGCAGTCCAAGACTTGAATACTGCTTTTCGGCCCTACACCTATCCGATGAGGGACTTTTTGTTTGTGACATTCTCCTCCACCCAATCACGTGACGCCCTCGTCACGGATCGGCTTCACCGAGGGTCTCACTAGACCATGAAGAGTCCACACATCTGACAGGCAGTAATTTGCTCTGATATCACTTATCATCTCCCAAAAGAGCTCTTAGGGGTGGTGGACAGCCC
>NW_018240946.1:0-1371 GCF_001263595.1 Phalaenopsis equestris | reverse complement strand
AAAAATGTTATAGTTGATCATAAAGGTCATAGTTGGACTACAATGATTGCAAACAGGAGTTATCAATGGTCAGTGATCTATGACGACAAACGATGATAGTCAGCGGTGCTCGAAGGTGGTGGTTAGCGGCTATAGAGGCAGGTGATTATTGTTTGCCCTTCAATACATGTGTTAGACGCAACGACTGTACTTGGAATACAAGAATTGCAAACGTGGGTCGTCAACGACAATCGATTATGGCCAGTGGTGATCGACGCTGATTGGTGGCTACGGAAGCCTTTATCCTAGAGTCATATCTCTAGAATAGACTTTGAAATTACTCTTCTTCTCATTCTTCTCTTCCCTCCCCATCCAAGTACATGGGTCGAAGAGATGGAGGGCTATTTATAGTCTTTTGGGGAGAGGGATTTTTTTCTTATAACACTTAACTTATCAAACTATGTGACCAGATTGTCCATATTGATAGACCCCCCTTGATCATGTGATTTTTTTTTATATTTGGATGGCTTAATGACCTCAAAATCTAATAATTTTAGGCACATTGAAGACCTCTCCTTTCGACACTCGGTTTAATCGTAAATATATCAAATTTAGAGTTCATTTGATAATTTAATTGATGAATCAAAACTTTCTGATATGTTTCAATGGCTTGATCTCGGCTTGATTGGACTCGAATTGAATCAATTTTGACATCAGCAGATTTTTCTTGTCGAAACAGTCAATTTGATTATAAACTTACTAGATTCGTAGCTTGGATGATCATGAAATTAAGTTTATAATATTTATTTCTAAAATGCATTGAGATTCATGCTTGAAGGTAATTTTTTTTTTAAATGAACTTTTATAGCACTATAAGGATAATAAGAACGAGAACGATAAAAATCTCTGCTACTTCTCTTGCAGCGGCTGAAAAAATGCTGTAGAGTTTTTGCGGTACTTTTGCAACAGTTGAAGAAGCTTTTTTATAGCGGTAGTTACGGCTACAAAATTTTTGTGCCGCAAATCTATACAAATGATAATGCTGATAATAACCACATTTTTGGATGCTAGAGATTTTGGCAGCGGTAATATGCTTATAATTAATGAAGCGGTTTAAATAGCAGCCGCAAATATGTACAAAATTCTAAACCTCAGAAACACCCATCAAGTCAAATTTTAAATTAAAGTCATTGTTGGAGGTAGTTACAACTTATTAAAAAATAGTTGTGAAACTACTAACAAAATAATCTGATGTTCAAAAAACTGTAATGACTATTACAACTTTTTTTTTTTGAAAAAGTCAGTCGCAGCTAGGAAGTTGCCACCACACCTAATCAGGACCGATGAAAAAATGCAGATTTCAGTTGCAGCTTTTTGAAATGGCTGTCAAAA
>NW_018240945.1:0-1747 GCF_001263595.1 Phalaenopsis equestris | reverse complement strand
TTTGGTATTTTCTGAACCTCAACACATTAATTCAGCGGATCATTCCAAGCCACAACTGTCAAAACGCTAAAAACAAAACATCCTATGCTTAGTCTCAACTATACAGAGATCTAAAAGCATAATTCTAAAGCAAAGCAAATACAAAGTTCAAATCAAATTACAAGACAGATAAGTAGTAATATAAATCTACTAATCTTCAGATTTCGTATTAGATTCTCCTCTGAGATCACCCATTGATTGCACATGTACGAAGAGGTTATAGAAGGGTCGGTATGGAAATTCTTCAGTAGAATCCTCTTCTATCAATTTCATCCTCCTCATCAGCCGTATCAAACTATCTTCTATATGTCAAGAGTGAGAAAAATGTTCTTTCATCCTCCAGTCCAGATGTTTGAAGGAATCAGAGATATTATTAATTGCATTCATGATATTTTTTACCTTCTTCTCAAATTTCTTCATTCTACGCAAGATCACTAGAGTCTTGTCCGGAAATAAAGGTTGAATTGGCAGTGAATTCTGAGACGATTGATCTACCATAATAGTCATGTCCTTTTCATCTTCATAGGCTGAGAATCTCTCAGTTGGGTCCAAGAAGTACCTTTTCCCAATTTTTGTAGGACTCTTGGAACTGACTGCAAATTGAGAAAATTGTGGAAGGGTGTCCAAGCCCATAAGTTGATCCATGAACGATCTGGCCCAAAACCGACTTCATAATTATTGATCTAATATCGATTGGCAGTCTCATTTGAATGCAGTAATTCAAAATAACACTTTCTTTAGAAATTTTATCGATCTTCATTATTGGTAATAGTTTCACAAAAATGAAAAAGTGCCAGTGTTTCGAAACGAGATTTAGGAGTTTCACAGAATAACTAACATACCCTTTTTCTCTCATTTCTCAGTCGTCAGTTTCGTCCGTTAAATATTGGTAAATTTCATTCATCTGGTCTCTTGTCATCGTTAGTTTCATCCGTTAAATATTAGTAAATCTCATTCATCTAATTTCTCGTTGGGATGAAATTGGAATAGTGGCAGACAGGAACATTCTCTATCATATATAATTTGCTGATCCATGAAGGAGTGACAGTGATCCATCTTCCTCGCACATAAACAACTCCTTGGTTGATTCCATGCAAATTTTCATAAAATTCTTTCACCATAGGAACCACCACGGCGGCAGTAGTGTAGCACAACACTTCCCATCTTCATTTCACTATCGTTTCTTCAATATCCGTCGTGGGATTACTCAATTCAAGATTTACAAATCCTCGTTCTATGGTTAATCTTTTCTTCGTTAGCAACTTGTTAAAGATTCGCTGCGCTTCCGCACTAATAAACTTTCGCCGATTGAAAACTTGCATTATAGGATTATCAGGGGAATTGGATGCCATAGGAATGAAATTGGTGGAGTTTCACTTCATTTTTGGAGGAAAAATATGAACTAGAAATCAAATTTTTGAATTTAAAAAGTACCACCCCCCAAACAAATCGCCAAAAACCGCCATTTGAACCCAAGAAACTGCTATCTCGCGAATCTCGTCGTCGGCGATGGGCGGGGGCGGGGGCGCCGTCGGGGAGCCTCTGTATTAATTTTGTCTGGACTCTCAGGAAAAACCCACCGTCGGCGGCGTTGAGGGCGCCGTCGGCGCCCACGGCAAAAATTGCACAGTTTTGCTCTAGTCCGAACGCGTTCCAATTTTTCTTTATGGATTCATTTTTTATGATGATTCAAGAGTAAATAAGAGTA
>NW_018240944.1:0-4297 GCF_001263595.1 Phalaenopsis equestris | reverse complement strand
TGGGTAATGAAATTTTGAAATAAGTACAAATTTAAAACATTAACAATTATTGCACTGCACTCCTCATTAAGTGCAACAATCTCATTTTTTTTCAAACTTCCTTTTTCTATTGAGAATATCCTTCATAAACTTTACATAGCTTGGGATTTGTTCTAAGGCTTCAGCAAATGAAATATTAATTGTAAGCTTCTTAAATATTTCCAAAAATTTTGAAAATTGCTTATCCAACTTTTGCTGACGAATTCTCTGAGGAAATGGAGGTCGTACTTTTTTCAAATCAATTTTCAGCGGAGAAATAGGTCTCTCATAATCTTTTGGAGCGTCCTCTTTTGATTCTTCAATTTCTTCTCTCTCTACTTCAATTTCTATTGAACCCGACCTTCTAACTCTCTCTCACTTCTAAGTGGAATGGCTTTTACTTGTTCTTTATTATGATCTTTTGGATTTGATTCAATATTACTAGGAAGTGTTCCTTGGGATCTATTACTTAATGAATTTGGTATTTTCCCAAGTTGATTCTCAATATTTCTATTTTTAGCTTCTTGACTTTGTAATTGATTTCCCATTTGTAACCCCACTTCTTCTATAGAAAACTTCTTCTCCTTAAACTGTGTATTACTATTGAAACGTAGAGGATAAATAGATCTATAATTATTATTCCCTTGGTTGTTTCAATTTCTCAATGGGTTTCCTTGTTTGTTCCCCCATTACTGATTGTTACAACCCGAATTATTATTCCAGTTAAAGTTCGGATGGTTCTTCCAACCTGGGTTATAATAATTTGAATATGGGTTATTCTGCTTATTATTTATGGCATTCAAAGTTTTTAATGATGCTTGAGAATCTACAATTTGGCCTCTTCAATCATGGAAATTGGTTGAAAAAAATTCATTCCAAATTGGTCTAACTTCCTTGAAATTGTAGCAACTTGATTTGCTAACATGGTAAATGCATCAGTTTCATGAATATTGGCTACTTTCTTAGGATTTACCCCCTCTGAAGGCCATTGAAAATTATTAGTAGTCATTTATTCAACTAAAGCGTAAGTGTTATGAAATGGTTTTGACATCAATGAACCACCAACAGCGGCATCGATAATTGATCTAAGAGATCCAACTAATCCATTATAAAAAATTTGAGTGTAGAGACGATAGAATCATGTTGTGTTTGTGAATCCATGGAAAGAGTTCTCGGCATCGATAATATGTAATTTAGCGGTTGTTACTAGTTCTCCAACTTTCATTAAAAATGTAATTGATCCGAGGGCTCTCTCTCCTTTTTGATTAAATCCTCTTAGCATAGTTATATCAACTGTAAGCTCCTGAGCTTCAATGTCTAAATAGGCCAATATACGTAGACTCATCAAGTTGAGGAACGCTCCAGGATCTGCCAAAACTCTAGAAAACACAAACTTGCCAATGTTAACAGAGATATAGAGTGGACAATTATGGTCGGCGGTACCGAGCAACAAGTTTTCATCTGTCAAGGTTACCCCCAATTGTTCTTTCAACGAGCAAACTTCATCTGAGGATATGCTGGCCAACTGGGCTAAGCAAATCTTTGGATCAAGCAAAGCTGTAACCAGAGACTACCTCATCTCCTTTGACATGATTAGAGTGTCATAGATGCTTAATTTGGTCGGAAACTTCCTAAGGTAAGTTAGCACATTGTAATATACTTTGTATTTTCTTTTGATCTTTACCTGGTTATGTGTTTCTTCCGCTGGCAGAGGTGGAGGTAGATTTTCTTGAGTTACTATGTGCTTTCCTTTATCCGTTGGAGCTAACATCAGGGGTAATACTTTTCCGCTCCTTAAGTTCACTTCTGTAATTTTTTTCTTCTTGAGATGTCATAGGTAAATCTTCTAGTGTTTCTTCTTGATTAAAAAGTTATAAGTTGATGACAAGTGGTGCATCGTGACACTCGAGGGTTGGTTCCTCACTCCTAGCACTGTCATAATCAGTATTGTCGTTGTCTTCTTTGGTCTTGCTAACAGGTTTATCGGACTTAAGTATGATTTAAGGATCAGATTGGAAATCAAGATCGAAGCTAGATTGGTCACAATCGATTACGTTATTACTAGAAACAGTTAAAACGTAGCTGAAATCATAATCATTATATTCATAAGACCCTGGAGGGGGAAAATATAATCATACAAAATCAATGGTTCGAGAATTTTCTTCCCCGAATCCGAGAATCTAGCAGAGGCAGCCCTTATCCTACCCCCCGTCCTATCAGTCTTCATGGTGGTGTTCTTCTTCTTCTTTGTGGCAGCGGGTTTCCTGGCAAAATCTTCATTTTTGACTTGGTAGGCTGAAGTCTCTGAACATAGGCTTGTCTTGATGCATTCTGAATTAGGTCTAGTATTTTCTTGGATGATTTCATTTGTTCCAAACTGTACTCCATCCATCTTTTTCTGAATATGGATCTATCAGAGTAATTGGCTCGGTCAAAATCATATTTACAGAACCTCTTTCAGGTTTTTTTAAATATTCTTTCGAAATCGTTATATTTCCTTCTTTAAGATTTTTCTGGAGCCAATTCTTAAAAATGAAACAATTCTCTATAGTGTGTCCAAGCATCCGGTGATATAAGCAATAATTAGGTTGATCATGTTTGTCGGCCTCTTCAGTTTTCTTTGGCTCTGGTAATCTGAACTCAGGCTTCTTCATCAGACTTCTGAACATTTTGGGTACCGCTTTATCTTTAAAGGAATAAACTGTTTTCCTTCATTGGGTCCTGTCGATCCGCCCCCCCCGGAGGTGGTTGCTGACTAGTTTAGCCATACTGTTGTGTCTGTTGTTGAGCACGCCATGATGATGAGTGGGAATTCTGATTGGAATTTTTTTTCCTTTATCGACCGTTGCCACTATTCTAGACTTCTTTTCAAATGCCCTGATCGTCCTAGATTTCTCTGCTTTCTCTTGGGAAGCTTCTCGAAGGATTTGATGGTGAGTCCCTTAAACATGAAAGCCACCAGCCCATGGATGCTCTTGAGTAAGATCTCAATCGCATGATGTTCCTGTAGCTGAGGTTTACATTTCATGCTAAGTTTTTTCCACCTTAAAATGTAGTCCACTAAAGTTTTGTTGGGCTTTTGCTTCTCTACTATGAGTTCTCTAATAAACACATGATGTTGTGCTCTAACAAATCTCTTCACTAATAATTTTTCTAGCTCGATGAACGCCTTGACTGATTTGTTGGGTAGTTTGACATACCAATCAAAATCCCTGACAGGTTGCTGACAAACTTTCAAAAGAGTAAAGCTTCATTTCCTCCTGTGTTACCACAACTAGCTCAAAAATGTGCTATATGCTGCTTGGGATTTCCAGTTCCGTCAAATATCTTAAAATTTGGTGACACAAAACCCTTAGGGTACGGTACAACATTGAACTCCTCCGGGTAAGGTCTACCCTTCAAAATCAATGCACCGCCCTTAGATTAGGCTAAGTCCTCCTGAACTTGCTCGATCATTTGCTTAAATTCCTTTTATGGTATGGCACTTGATGGAGAATCCTTCTTTTGTTGCTTATCTCTATTCGCTGAGGCAACTTCCCTTCTTTCATCTGTGATATGTATAATCTCTGATTGATTGACTTCTGAGGAGGCTAACTGTGGTGGTTGAGACTGTCCCTAAGCCATGGCCATGACAGTCATGGCAGTGGTCATCTTTTTCATTCTTTTCTCTATTTGGCTGATTTGCTCATCCCATAGAAAAATAGCCCTATGCAGCTCATTTACAGCGTTCTCTTCGACGAGAGGTTGAGTGTTATGCGCAAATGCAACAGAGACCCTGAGTTTTCCAACCTTTTCTTCAATTATTTATTCTTGTAGCACCTTGAGATCTGAAGGACTTTGCTGAACATCTTCTACATGCTCATCCATCTCACTAGCAATTGCTATGACAATGCTAGATACTTAGGACCATTGCTTCATTCCATGATCCTGCCATTCAGGCTCACTGAACCATATCTGTAAGGCGACCTTGGGTACCCACACCTTTTTCTTTGACGGTGATGTCTTGAGACGGAGTGTCTCAGCAGAAACATCAGCATGTCGAAGAGAAGTATGCTCCCCATGGCGAAGACAGATACAGTACCAGGCAACCTCTTCGTCTTTTCCTTCGAAACTATAAGAACATCCTTGTGACTGGTAGTTGGTATGACCTAGACACGACTTAACTAGTCGACGGCTTGCGGGCCTAGTGACAGCAGAATCAGTAGCAACAATGGTAGTATCAACTCTACTTCCCAAGTGAAACTTTGACAGGAATGTGAGGAGGCAAGGTTTCAGTTAA
>NW_018240943.1:0-1027 GCF_001263595.1 Phalaenopsis equestris | reverse complement strand
TTAATCACTTAAATTTATATTTAGAATGATTGAACAAATGTCGACGAGGTTTGAAATTGATCAAAATTGCAAAAATCTGGAATTGAACTGATTATAAAAATCTCGCTGACGACGCAATCGACGCCGCCGACGGTGTATTTTTCCCGAGACTTTGGCTATTTAATTCAATAGAGCTTGCCGACGGCACTGACGACCCTGCCGACGATGAGATGCCGAAAAAAATACTTTTGACCGCAATTTTGACCAGTCAACCACCACTATTCATCATTACCTTCCTCTTTAAAAATGAAAATTTTGATCTAGGGCTTAAAGATCTTGGATTTGGGGCAATTTTAAAGCATTTAGACACCAAATTTTATTATCTCTCGGTAAGAGCTTCACTCCAAACTAAAAATATTTGATTTTCACCTTGAATTTCTTCCACATTGAAGAGATCCAAAAAAAAATTGAGAATATGGAGAAAATATTTGGAAGAAATTCATGAAACTTAGTTTTGAACTCATAGAGTCACTCTTGGAAGCCATTATTTGACTATTTGAAGTGTATTTTAGAATTTTTTTTATATAATTTTGATTAGATTGAAATGTCTCCGAGATAAAAGAGGCCAATGCAAAGGCTCAGTTGAGATTTACTTCAATATTTCAAGGGAAGAAATGTATACAAGATCGTGTTTTTGAGAGTCAGGGAGGAGAAGTCAAACTAGTTATTATCGAATGAAAGTGGGAAATTTTCTATTATACCACCAATAAGGTTGCTGTAAATGTTGTGAAAGAATTATATGCCAATGCGTTCTATTTCAAGGACGGAACCGTTCGAGTAAGAGGGTTTTTTGTTGAGTTTAGTGCCGCCTGCATTACTCATTTTATGAAGATGTCCCAGCCTCATATTTATGCAATTATGAAACCTTCAGTACAATGGAAGGCCCGCTGATTGATGTCATTAACTTTCTCACTGATGGGAAAGGGACATGAAAGATAAAGCAGCGAGAACTGGTAAATTTTTTTGCTTCCATGTTTAATGTCACATC
>NW_018240942.1:0-919 GCF_001263595.1 Phalaenopsis equestris | reverse complement strand
TTAACCTTAGATCTAAGGTTGTAGTTGGCACTCACTCCGCATCTACTGTCATTCCTATACTGTTTTTGATATCCGACTATTTTGGCTTATTGCTCGATGACATTTGGATTTGATTTTGCCTGTGAGATGTATACGAACCCATGATTTTGGATAAAACAATCACGCTGTGATTTGCCTCACCTGTTTGGGTTTAGTTATTTCTAATTTCCAGTTTCTTAGATCTGAGAATATGATTTGTGTTCTAATTTAATTTTCCTTTGTTGCTCTATTGTTGCTTCAAATAAATTCATAGTGTGGAGATTTACCTCACTTTGACTGCTAGCATCGTAGATCTTACATTTGATATTTTGGCTTGTTTATGGATTAGACCATAATTTAATAATATGTAATGTCCTCGTATGGATTTGTTTTGTTCAAAGTGTCAGATCCTTAACCTCATATAGCTGCAGAACTGAATCAAAGATGATATTCCTTTTTTTAAAAAAAAAAGCGGATCTCCCTCTTTGGTGATGCTGTGTTGAATTCTTTGCAATTCCTTGCCTTTTAAATTGCATATTTCCTGTTATGAATGTCAATTTACACTTAAGGTCCGTTTGGGGCAGCTTATAAGTGCGGGCGGCGTACCGTTTGATTCGCTCGTTTCGTCAGCTTATCCGAAGCTGCATTTGGGTTTTTACACTAAACGCAGACCGCGTTTCAGGATAAACAACTTATCCTGAAACGCACAAGCTGCCCTAAACGGACCCTTAACCGCTTCGCATCAGGATTTGAACCTCAAATTAATGAAGTTTTCTTTGGGCAAATAATCCTTGTGTATTTAAATACATAGCACCGGAACTTCAAATTTTTTTTATGTACATGGCATCCCACCAATGTATGAATGCACATGTTTTGTCTTTTCAAAGATAAAGGGATAGCT
>NW_018240941.1:0-2945 GCF_001263595.1 Phalaenopsis equestris | reverse complement strand
TGTGTACATATGTTAAAATTAAACAAAATGATCGAAAAATTTAGTGATAAATTGTTGCATTCCAACAACGCTTCAAAAATATATAAGTATGTAGCTTATAGAAGAATACATACAATATTACTTATCTTTTAGCCCACATTTCATCTAAAAAAAATATGATGATGATTCTTCATCTTGATTATCAAAAGATGCATGCAAAATAGAGAGAAATAAGAAATGTATTTTGACAAGCATAAAGATCTAAACAGTATATAGTGAGTAATTAGTTTCTTAATGACTAATCCTAATCAAAAGTGCCCTCCCAATAAAGGGAGAGGTAATTAACCATAGAGGTTTGTGCCTATAGTAAACCTCAACCCCCAGATCAAAAAGTCCTTACAAAATGAGTGTGAAATATCTAAGCAATGTTTTATCTATTATATCATATGCTTTTTAAAAATTAAGCCTAGAACCTCACAATAATCTTCTCTCATTCTTTTCTATTTCATTTTCTAGGGAGGTCGAGACCTTTTTTGAACTTTTAGAGCCTACAAAGTTGTTAACTGTTGTTCAATTACCCTCTCCCTTAAATTTAATGTATGACACATTAACTTAATTTATTTATAAATTGCACACTTGTGCATGTGCATCCCCTTTATTTTTAAAAATAGGAACTAATTGGCTTTTTCTGTACTTATTAAGCATCTTTCAGTTTTTAAAATAATATTAAAAATTTTAGAAAACTAAAAAAATATTCAATTCACTTAAATATTTTTGCACATTTATTGGAATACTATCTGGTTAAAACTTTCACATTTTATCTTCTTTAAAGCTTCAACTTCCATTTTACTAATGTGATGGTAGAAAAAAAAAATTGCTATATACATACATACATATATACAACATAAATACACGCATACATATATTTCATCGTATTTAGTATCTAATTTATTATAAAATTATTAAAATTAGATTCTTTAGCATAACAAGTATTCTTTTAAACTCCCAAAGGTCCACATTTTATTTTCCCAATTCTCCAACTTTTTGCTTCTAAACTAATTTTTATAATAAATCTTCTTTTTCCTTTGCACATCATTATTCCACAATCAACTTTTTTATTCATAAGAGTTTTTTTTTTAATCTTTAAGCACATTTTTGTAACTTAATTAATAGTATTGGTTACTTTATACCACACGATATCAACTTCTTCATGAACATCTCAAATCTTAAGATCTTAAAGTTTACTAAAAAAAGAGTTTTATATGTATCTTTAAGTGCCTCCATCTAATGATATGATAATATTTAATTGTATTTTTTACCTATAAAATCTTCATTTTAAAAATTAAAACCAATATTCAATGTTCTATACTTAAACTTTCAATTGAAATAATGTTACAATCTTTACAATCTTAACGATATATTTTTGTCATAAGAAAATAAATAATTTATGTTTTATTAGATCCATTCTTATAAATGATAATGATTTTTTTTAAAAATAAAGTATTAGCAATAATAAAATTATAAGCTAAACAATTCAATATGACTCTACTTTTTTTATTAACCTCCCCAAAATCACAGCCACCATTAATACTTATAATGTATTTTATCACTCTATTAACATATCTATTTAGATCTCCTATAATAATTTTTTTTTCAATAAGTATCCTTATGTGAAGCAGGATCAAATGAGGATGCAAGGCTTTGGATTAGAATTATAGGGCAATAACATCGGCATATCATTGAACTTTTCCAACACTAATAAATTAACATCAAAATTATCGTTGAATAGGTTGATGCTATTAAGTTGAACCCTTATGTGAACAAGTTTTTTACGTTAAGGTTGATGAAATGGTTTTTGCTTATCTACAAGAGATGCTAAAGGCAGTGCTAACTATCTATAACTTTAAGTGACGCTAAACAAACATAAATCCGACAGTAATACTTGCGCCAAAAAACACCCAACACAAATGTCGATGTTATTTAGCTCATTTCCTATTGTGGACAAGCTTTCATTGTCCATCATAAGAGCATTGATATTGATGTGATCAATCTCGTAGAGAATTTATGAGTTGATATACCTCCAAGAAAGTGTCTCATAAATTAGTATTTCATGTCTCCCTCTTTTTCTTCGATAATTTGTTTCCACAAATCTTTAAACATCTTTAACATCAAATATGTATTCACGTTCTGATGTGTTTTCATATCTGGCACAAACTTTGCTTTTTTATATTTGTTTTGAAATTAATTCAAATATTTAAAAACTAAAGTCAAGTTGTATTTCTCTACACATATGCTTCTGAAGTTAGCCACTGCTTCCGTTAGACAGAGACCGACAACTAATTAGATATGCTTTTTGGTGGAGCAAAGAGAAATCCGAGCTTTTATTTTGTCAATTGCTTCCAAAATTTTGCATATCTTCAATCAAACGAGCTATTAAAGTGTATATTCTCTTGCAATTAAGATGGTGTTGTAGTTTGTTACAATTTTGTTTGTAATTCTATATATTCATTTTTAGAAACTAAGATGGTTATAACCCTACTCCACTAAATCATGCAGGGTAAAATTGCTTTTAACTTCATTTCTTATGCATTGATGGGAAAAAAATTTACATTGAATGTTTTCTATTTGGAAAACTAATTTTTGAATGTTGGACCACAATTAAAACAGGTTCATTTTTTCTTAATTGAACTGGGAGCCTGATTCAGCCAAGAGAAAGGCAAGGCTTGACTTCTCATATTGTGACTTCAATTGCCCAAGCTGGCCAGTTTTTTGTTAGGACATTTACATGCATTCCACCCAATTCCTATGTATTCACATGTTTAACACCTAAACTTTACTTTTTACATGTATACCACCCAAAATTTTCGTATCACATAAAAAAACTCGGCTATTTTAACTTTTAAACAATGAAATACACGTATTTCATGCATAAAAAAGGTGGTATACGAGTAAAAAATGAAGTTAAG
>NW_018240940.1:0-474 GCF_001263595.1 Phalaenopsis equestris | reverse complement strand
ACTCTCTTAATAGGCCTCAGACACTTGTTGGACACATCCTTCATATGTCCTTTTTAAATAATATGAAAATAAAAAAGGGACACATGTGTTGGAGACATGCGTCTTAAATTAGTGAATTAAAAATTTTTTAAAATAAATTTTTAAACATTTATGGTATATTTTTTTATATGTAAAATAGAAAAAATCTTTTTATTTCATGTATAAACCCATATGTTCGACCATCCATCCTATTTCTTTTCAAGAAGACAAGCTCGAGTTGTTCATAAATAGCTTGTATGGGTTGATATTTCTCGCTATGGATATCTTAGTTTTTGAAGGATAATGCTATTAAATTTCTTATTTTCCTTTTTTATTAATATTTTTTTATTACACACACATATATATGTGTATATATATAAATAGATAGATAGATTGGAAAAAGGATCTATTATGATCAATCAAAAATTATAAAAGGCGAGCTATTTAGAAGCTCTA
>NW_018240939.1:0-690 GCF_001263595.1 Phalaenopsis equestris | reverse complement strand
CCATTAATTTTATTTTCAAAATTAAAATTTATATACCATTACTATTATAATTTTAAGTTTTCAGCAAAACATATTCTACTTATTTTTACCATAATTGAAGCAAAAAATACTGTTAAGAAATTAATCTAACAAATAATAGTTATGCATATGACTCATGCAACTTGGAAATAGCTAGATAAATATTTTTAGTTATTAAATGAGAAAGGTTTTAGCTAGCTAAATATTTTCTAAATTTTTTAATATACAATAAGTTTAATTTATTTTATTATTTTTTAAATGCTACACCATTAAACTTAAAATTTCTTCTGGAATCTATGATAAAATTAAAAAATATTTTCTTAAACATGTAAAGGTGATAATTATACAACCACTCCTTTTCTATTCTACACACCAATTTTCTAACTTTCTCTCTGAATTTGAATTGAACGACGAGCGCAGGAACAATTGTCTGAAGAACTAATACTCCAGCAATGAATAAATGCTCTATTTTACAATTATTATTTGTGAATTTATAGAATGTGAATATATATATAATAAAGAAATGACCGGAGGCTAAGATACTAGTCCAGACCATCACTTATGCTCCTATAATTACAATACCACACCTTACACTCGGGGGAATCCAGCCCCAGACCAGAGGGAACTTACAACTGACAAGAAGATGCCCGAGCAACTGATCTGAGTACGCGG
>NW_018240938.1:29507-35304 GCF_001263595.1 Phalaenopsis equestris | reverse complement strand
AATCAAACTTGAAAGGGAGATGTGAAGTGTTTAAGACCAAGTGTAGGACCCATTTAGCAACACATAATGCCAAGGTGGAGCTAGTCTACTGACACACCTATTGGGGTTTTGACCCCACATAAAGATTAAAAGAGTCCTTAATGGCCTCCTGAGCCCCTTTGTTCAAAGGTGATTGAACAGACAGCCTTAAAGTACAAGCAGTTGGTTGTACTTTCCCAAGACAGAAACAGGTAAAGTATGTCAAAGGAAGAAGGGTAATTTGATTCAAGAGGGACATGGACACATTACCAATGTGTGAAGAAAATATTTCCTTATTTAAATGGAGAGAAAAGCTTGTCCCAAGCGGAGTCGTCAAAAGTTATTGGTACTATTTTGGTCGAGAAGTTGTCCGTAAGAAGCTGTCGGTCACCAGAATCAAAATCCGGTCACCCACTTTGGAAAGACATTTTAATTTACAAACATATTTATGTTTAGAAAAATATGAAATCAAACTGACCCCATATTTTTTATATTTAAAATGAAAGAGCACTATACCTCAAACCTTGTATCTATCCCAAAGGATAAACACAAGACTTGAGAACGAGGCTCAATCAAATAAACTAAGAAATGTATGACGTTCATTTGGTCTGCAAAACATGTTCTATTTGCCAACAATTTTTCCTATTTAATATGAAGAATTAAATATGATTTTTATTAAGCTGGGTTCGGACAAGCTTCCTACAAGGGCAATCCCCTATAGTTAATTACATCTTAATTGACCGAAGTCACCTATGTAAACTCTTGATAAAAACCAGGGAATATTATCTTGAAGGAGTTCAAAAGGATAGGAATTTTCAACAAGATTGGATGTAGACGTGTGAAAGGGGAATGATTCAAATTTGGAACATTTTGTTGTAGAGTCCAAAGAATGAAGAACTAGGGGATGTCACAGATCCAGGGGAGAACATCTGTGACTTCCCAAGCTATCCTAAAGTTTGGCTTTAGTTTTGAGGAGAAATATTTTGGTGTTTCATTCTGCCAATTTTATTAGTTTAGGGCTTATATTTGTGTGAAACGATCACACAAATAGCTTGGAAGATGTAAGGATTTAGATCGTGATGAACGACGACATTGGAATCCTAAGACGAGTTAGGACTTAGACTATACACCAAAGTTGTACGGAGGCCTAAAGATGAGGTGAGGATTTATGTTGCAATTTATGTTGCATAAGCAGAAAGGATTTATGTTGCATAAGCAGAAAACCTCGAAATCCTTTGGCTTGGTTGTTTAATTCTAAAGAAGGAATGGTTTAGCTGGGGAAGACAGGTTTCCATGCTAAAGATAGCCATGCTACCCACCATGTTAGCTCCAAGCTCCTTGTCGTGACGAGTTTAAGTTTTCTAGGGTGTCAAGTTATGATGTTGTTGATCTCACTTTTGGTTGAGGTTTAGTTTTTGCTCTTTAATAGCCTAAGGTCTATCCATAAGACTTTCCTATTAACTATTCTTAGAGAACTAGACAAGGAACCCTCACCATTAGAAATTTCAAACTCATCTCTACTCAACTTGAAGTTCCATATATTGGTCCTAACCTCTAGCACTTAGTAGGTGAGGTAATTATAGGAGAGCTCAGGATTGCTTGACCATTTGGTTGACTATGGGTGTTGGTCTACGACTAAGGCACCCACTTGCAATCACTTGCACTCACAATCACTCACTATCCTAAACTTAAACTTCAAGGCTTTGATCCCTTGATACTTTTGGGAGACTCATGTAAGAGGTCTCCTAAAAACATTAGCCTTGGGCTAGGGTTTGGTTAAGATCACTACATAGAGGACCCAAAATGGGGTTTCCATTGGTCCATGGCTTATTGATGGTGGTTGGTACCTCAACTATACCAAGACACCCAACCTAGCCTTTTGCCCCTAAATCCCCCGAATTACCTAGATACCTTTGGGACCCCAAATTTGGCCAAAATTTCCTAATCCAGCCAAAATACCCAACTTGACACAAAAATCATTTCAAACACCTTGAAAACACCAAAACTACCCAAAATCACCAAAATTGCCCAAATTACCAAAATACCCCTCCTCACCAAAAAAATCTAAAAAATTCCCAAAACCTCCCAAATATTCCAAATTCTATTTTTCTGAACTATCGCATGACCAAATTGTGCCAATTTAACCATCTTTGATCAAAACCCCAAATTACCCTTTAATGGCCCATATTTTCCTGAAATCATTCCAAATGTCCATCAATTTGATCCCAATCTCCCAAAATTTCAATCCCAAACTCAAATTCACCTTCAATATGACCAAAAAAACAAAATCCAAGCTCAATTGAACCATTCTTTGAGCCCAATTTTGATTTAGATCAAAACCATAATTTTGGCCCCATGACTTGGTTCCACCAAATTGAACCCATGGCCTACTCCATTTGCCACAATTTGTGTTGAAAAACCTTCAAAACATCCCCATATATCAAACTTAACCTTAAATTGTCCTTGGTGAAATCTCAAATTCATTTGATTTCAATCTAAGTCCAAAAGCCCCAAATTTGCCCCAAATTGGCATTGTCTCAAAATTTCACCAAATTGATGGCCTTAGCCCCAAAATTTCCACTCTATCTTTGCATAAAAAGTATACTCTATCCCTGCATAGATCATTTGAACCATTAAATTTGGACTTAGCCCAAGGCTAACCCAACCTAGACCCATGTCTAGCCCAACATACCCAAAATTGACCAAATTCCAAAAATCCGTCAAATTGACCTACCAATTGAACTCAAAATCACTTCAAAACTTCACCAAAAATCTTCATAACAATCATCTACACAATTTTGATCAATCAATTTGGTCAATTTACATGGATAACCTAGCTCAAATCCAAAATTTGATCACTTGAACACACATTGAACCTATGCATTAAAGATGACCTAACTACCCCAAAGTCATCAAATTAACTCCACCTCAGCCACAGATTAGACCCTATGACTGTTTCAAAACCCATCTAACCCTCTAAACTAAGACATGGACCAAAAGTCCCCAAAATTAAGGGATATTATTTCCAAAAATGCACGTGCTTAAGATACACTTACCAGAACAAAACCCCATTGCATTAAATTGCTTTGACAGATTCCCTTGGATTGCCCTGAGTACCTAGCCACCTCCCACTGCCATGGCCGACAGGTCTCAAAACTGAGAGCCACCCCCAAGAAACTTCACCCAAATCAAACCTAGAGACCAGATCAGCCAAACTAAATTATAGAGCTCCTTTTCCCTCCACCTAAGCACCACAATGCACCCAAACATTTGCCCTGAGAGCAACCCCATGACCTTTTTTATAAAAACTCACCTTCACAGCCATGGGAGGTGTGTTAAAATTTTTGCAGAGAGAGCTTACTAAATCACTCATAGAGCTTCTTTGAGATCTCCACAGCCCAATCCAATCACTCAATTGCCTTGATCCCCCTGTGTAACCCTAATTTTGAGCTTAAAAATTAGGGCAAAAATAGGACATCCCTAAGAACTCCACCAAAGTTCAATTGCTTGTGCCCACACCTTCAAAACAGCAAGAGAAGAATAAGCCTCATCAAATTACGCTCTAAAATAGCCTCTACAATAGCTTTAGACCAACACCTAATATCGGTCTTGATCAAAATCTTACCTAGGCGTTACACCAAGACCAGAGGCTCAATCTCTAGCCTCCTTAGAGCCCAACAAACATGCCAAGACCCTCTTATTGAAGCTTCACTTCTCAGAGCCAAGGTATAAAACTTCTCTTATTCCCGAGCCTATTTGAACTCTTCATTTGTTTTCAGTTTCTTTCATGGCATCATAACCATATGGATATGTTCCTCTAGTTTAGACGCATTTTAAAAAAAAATTCACTTAATTTGGTTAAGAAATGAGAGAGATCTTAAGGCTAGAAGATGGACGGTTCTCGAGCTAGGCTATCGAGGACGATGACGGGGAGCCGTCCGATAACGCGTGTATCGGATGGACAGTTGAGATCAAGCCGGGTAGCACTTCGGAACATAAGCCGTCGACTGAGTTAGCGCTGAGGTGGATAGCGACGTCAAATGGGAGCGTGTCGCATGGAGCTTCGGAGCCGTCGTAGGTTGATGTGGCGACGCGCTTTTAGATAGATAAATAGGGATTAAAATAGGGTTTTTTCTGATTTGAAAATAACCCCTAGCTTTAAAAATTCATATCTTGCTGTAGAAAAATCAAAAAATTAAAATAAAAATACTCTCTTGCTTAGTGAACAAAAGAAAACAATGTGGACATAATTTTAAGTCCATGTGATGCATATTTTATTTTTAATTAATTAAATATTGATTTGAATCTTTTGATTCTCCATGCATATAGGCATTTCATTATAGCTTGGAATTTGAGCTTGTTGTTGCCTCTATCTTAGAGAACATCCCCTGATTTTTCCAAAGTCAGAGGAGGTCCCTAGACAGAGAATCACATTTTTCAAGTTTATGTGCATTATTTGCTCAAAATAATCATGGAAATTAGCACGTTGCTTAGAAAAATTCAAAAAATTTAAAATTCAAAAAATTTTTGGAAGGTTTACTATGACCAGAGAACCCTTAGGAAAATTTCCCACAAGCCAAGTCATTCAAAATACACCTGATCTTCACAAATTCTAAATCACTAAGATAATTAATTTTTAAAATATAAACAATAAAATGACTTGATTCTTAATCTCCACTATTATTTAGGATCCAGAGAACTCACCATAAAATTCCAAAATATTTTAAGTTCATTTGATAGCTTAAATTAATTTTTTAAGTTAATTAACATTTTTGACACAAAAATAATTTTTAATAACTAAAATATAACTTGAAAAATTATTAAACTTGGTTTTTTGAGTTCTATGTGATCAGAGATATTTTCTAAAAATAAAATGATATTCAAAATAAAAACTTGATTTTTATCCTATTTTAAATATTTAAATAATTAAAAATCCTTATAAATCACAAAAATAATAAAATTCATGGAAATGTTCTAAATTATTTCCTAAGAACTTAGAAATAATTGGAATATTTTTCCTGGTTTTCTAAATAAAAATATTGAATTTTAAAGCTTAAAAACTATTTTTAAAGGCTAAAATGAATTTTCACTAAAAATAATGCCAATAAATCAAATAAAATTCAAAAAAATATAAAATCTTTTTCTTTGTGTTATTTGACCTTAAAATTCAAAAAAATATAAAATCTTTTTCTTTGTGTGATTTGACCTTAGGTGGACTTTTCAAAAATATAAAACATAATTTTCTCTATTTAAAATATTTATAAACAATAAATACCCCCAAAACTTAAAATAATTATTGAAATTAAAAAAAAGATTCAAAAAATCATGAAATTTGGTCCAAAGGTTTCATTAAAATTTGGTCCAAACGTTTCACTAGTTTAGGTATACCTCTAGTAAAAATTTTAAGGGATTAGATTTTACCTTGATCAAGTTAGGAATTTTCTTTGGAAAATCCTATTTTCTGCATGAAAATAATTATGTAAGTTAAATTAAATCTTGAAAAATCACATTTTCTCCTCTCATGTCTTAATTGACCCATGAATGGAATTTCAAAGTCATTTGAATTGAATTTCACAAATTATGAAGTGTTAGTGCCTGAGGGGCAAATGTGTAATTTTGAAAATTTAGCCTTAATTAAAATTTAGGCTTAATTTAAAAAGGGAAATGGGTAACCTTTGATCTTAATTTGGATGTTTGAAATATAAGAGGTTAATTGGTAGAAACCAACCTCACTTTCCCAATTGAAAAGATAAGTTAATAAATTTCTAAATTATTAAAA
>NW_018240938.1:28660-29334 GCF_001263595.1 Phalaenopsis equestris | reverse complement strand
AAGGGCTTAGTAGTGACTTAGGCTAAATCAAGTTTCATTTAAATAAGGATTAGAAAAGTAAACGTCATTTAAAATTAAAACATCTTTCAAACACTACTGACACAATTATAACCAAAATTTGGTGAAGTGTTCCAATAACACTAACTTGCCTCTTTAAGAGTCTTCACTCACATAATTTTCAAAATTAAATTACAGATGATAATTACCTTACTCTTAGGGATAATTGAGACATCAATATTCATTGAGAATTGGGGTATTTTATAGGACAAATTATTAAGCAACTTAATAAGATTGAAAGAACTCGGGATTTTCCACCAAGCAGCGACAGCAAGCAGCGACAGAGTAGCACGGACCTGCTTCTTTCTGTAGATCTGTTGGATATCTCGGAGATCTACTAATCTTAATATATTTTGCTTAGCAACATCATCCTTAATTTAACTCCTAAGGACCAGCCAAGATATGACCTAGGGTTAGATAGGTCGTCAAAATTTGACTTTTCTGTCTTATATAATTGCCTTAACATGCCTTTTGAGTTTCAGGTGGTGGAACGAGAAGACTCGCCAGGTACGCTTTTACAGTTTTCATCATTGTCATTCGTGTACATACTGTTCTTTTATACCTGCAAACTTGCATGCTAAACAACGATGTCACCCTGCATGAAAATTAAAACTATC
>NW_018240938.1:15659-28626 GCF_001263595.1 Phalaenopsis equestris | reverse complement strand
TTGGGTCCCCCCCCCCCCCCCCCCCCCCCCCCCCCGCCACAACATTCAAAATATGAAACAACTCAATATTTTATTACAAACATCATAGAAAACTACAAATTGCAACTAAATTAAGATGTCTCTATTGGATGATCGGGTATTCCTCGGAGGAGGTAACCTACGGTTGCTAACGAGACTTCTAAACAAAATTATGGAACTAATTAAGTTGAGTTTAGTAAATTCATTTGAACTAAGTGAATCCAATAGAAAATAGTGGTGCCGGAACGAGGGAACCGTGGGATCCTAACCAATGCCGCTCTAATCAACTTTAATATGCCCCCGCCATAAAATTTAAAGAACTTCAACCATAGGGCCACCTATAGTTAATTATACCAAATTATATTTGTAGTTTCAGACCAAGGAACATAGAGAACTTTTCTTTGAATTGTTGAAATTATTTTTGTGAAAATCCATTTTTAGCCTTTAAAAATTATTTTAAGCTTCAAAATGCAATATCGTTACTTAAAAAATTAGGAAAAATATTCCAATTGTTCCTAACTGCTTAGGAAACTATTTAGAACATTTCTATGAATTTTATTATTTTTGTGATTTTCATCATTTTTAATTATTTAAATATTAAAAATAGACTAAAAAATGAAATTTTTATTTTAATAACCATTTTATTTTAAAAAAATTCATTTGATCACAGAGAACTCTAAAAGCCAATTTTTATAATTTTTTGAGTTATATTTTAATTATTAAAAATCATTTGAGTGTTAAAAAATATGGCACTTAACATAGAAAATCAATTTGAGAAATCAAATGAGCTCCAAATATTTTGACATTTTTATGGGGAGTTCTCTGAATATCAAGTGACAGTGTAGATTAAAAATCAAGTTATTTAGATGTTTGGATTTCCCAATTTAATTTTCTTTGTGTTTTAGGATTTTGTTTAAATTAGCTGTATTCTTAATGACCTAGCTCATGAAACATTTTCCAAAGGGTTTGTTGGTTATATTAAACCATCCAAAATTTTATTGGAAGTTTCTAACTAATATGCTAATTCTTATGGTTAATTTATGTAAATAATAGACATAAACTTGAAAAATATGGATCTCTGTCTAGAGAGCTCCTTCAACTTTAAAAAAATCAGTGAATGTCCCCTATGATAGAGGCAACAACATGCCAAAATATCAAGCCATGGTGAAATTTCTACATGCATAGAGAATTAAAAGACTCAAAATAGTATTTAATTAATTAAAAATAAAATATGCATCAAATGAAATTCAAATAATTTCCACATTATTTTTCTCTATTCACTAAGCAAGAGGATATTTTTATTTTATTTTTGTGATATTTCTACACCAAGATATGAATTTTTGAAGTTAGGGATCATTTTCTGATTTATTTAATTCCCTATTTATCTACTTAAAAACGTGGCACCACCGCATCCTAGGCGTCTCTGAAGCTCCACACGACATCCTCTGGTTCGACACTACCATCCACCTCAGTGCTGACTCGGCCCACGTTTCATGTAAGAAAGTGTTGTTTGCCTAGATCTCATTCGTTGATGAGATAAACGCGCGATCATACGGCTCCCCATCATTGTCCCAAATATCTTAGCCCGAGAACCATCCATTTTTAAAGCTTAAGATCTCTCTCGTTTCTTAACCAAATTAAGAACGGTTTGTTTCTAAATGCTCATCTTGGTGTGATGAACACATCCATAGAGTAATCATGCCATTAATTAGCTCTAATCAAATGCAGGATTAAAACAAGCTAGCTTAGAGGGGGAGTTCAATACCTTTGCTCTGAGAAAGGAAGCTTTGATCAGAGGTGCTCAGCAGGTTTGTGGAGGTTCAAGGAGGCTAGTGATTTAACCTCTTAGTGTGGTGAAGGGTCTGGGTATGAATTCGACCAAGCTTGATTTCAGGTGTTGGTCTAGAGCTATGCTAGAGGCTTTGTATGAGAGGGATTTGATGGGGCTTCTTCTTCATTCACCGTGGGGATGGTGTGGGTGAGTTTAATTTGATTTTGGTGGAGTGTAGATGTGTGGAGAGCTCTGTCCCATCTCAGGCAAGGTTTTGAGCTCAAAAATTGAACTCCGACAAGGGGATTTAGGGCGGGGGGTGTGTGGGGGGGGGGGGGGGAGGGGTGAAAAGTGCTTCCTATGTGGAGGGCAAAGATGCTCTAAACTTAAAATTGGATGAGGAGGCCTCAAGATTTGAATTGGATTTGATTCCATGGGGGTAGCTCACGATTTTGGTGTTTTCTGGCCACTATGTCGGCCGGCCAGGTCAAGGGAGGTGGCTAGGAGGTAAGGTGAGCCAGGGGAATCTGTCACATTAATTAAATAGGTTGGTGTTTAGCTTTGGCAAAAGAAATCCTTGGCTTAAGCAAATTTAGATTAAATTCCCTTGATTTGGGAATCCCTTGGTCCATAGCTCATTTGGGTGGTTCCATGGGGTTTACTTTGGTCAGTAAGGTTTAAATTTTTGTTGTGGTTGTCTTTTTGGTCCATAGCTCATTTGGGTGGTTCCATGGGGTTCACTTTGGTCAGTAAGGTTTAAATTTTGTTGTGGTTGTCTTCTGTTGGCCAATTTAGTTTAATTAGGTCAATTTTAGGTAAAGGGGTCCCTGTAGGTCAATTTGGCTAAAAGTGGGTTTGGTTTTGGGGTTGGGTTTGGGCTAGCCATGACTCTGAGCCCAATTGATTGATCAATATTGTGTAGATGACTGTAATGAATATATTTTGTGAAGGATAGAAGTGATTTTGAGTTCAATTGGGGGTCAAATTTGAGGGATTTTGGAATTTTGATCAATTTAGGCATGTTGGGCTGGACTTGGGTCTATATTGGGCTAGGCTTGGGCTAAGTCCAAATTGATTGTTGAGAATGGTCAATAAGAATTTCATGAAGAATTTTCAACATGAATTGGGTGCCAATTTTTGGGCTAAGGCATTCAATTTGGTGGAATTTGGAGGTATGGCCAATTTAGGGCAAATTTGGGGAAAATTTGGGGATTTTTGGATTTAAGTTGAAATTAACTGAAATTATGGTTATACCAAGGCCAATTAAAGGTTAAGTTTGATTTTTAGGAGTGTTATGAAGAGTTTAGGTTGCAAATTGAGACCAATGGAGTAAGTCATGGGGTTCAATTTGGGGGAACCAAGTCATAAGTCATAGGATTTAACTTGGATCAAAATTGGGCTCAAAGCATGGGACAATTGAGCTTGAATTTGGTTTATATTGGTCATATGAAAGGTTAATTTTAGTTTATAATTCAAATTGAGGGAAATTGGGATAAATTTGATGGACATTTGAGGACAATTTGGGGAAAATGGGGCCTTTAATGACAATTTGGGGGTTTTGGACAAAGTGGTCAAATTGGTCAAACTTGGGTCATATGGTAGTTAAGAAAAATGAAATTGGGAATATTTGGAAGGTTTTGGAAATTTTTTGGATTTTTTGGAATTTTGGGCTAAAGAGGGGCATTTTGGTAATTTGGCAATTTTTTGGTTATTTTGGGTAATTTGGATGTTTTCAAAAGGTTTGAAATGATTTTGGAAGAAATTTTGGTATTTTGGTTAGATTTGAGAATTTTGGCCAAATTTAAGGTTTCGAGGGTACTTAGGTAATTTGGGAGAGTTTAGGGGCAAAAAAGGCCAAGTTGGGTATTTTTTGTAGGATTAGGGTGCCAACCATCATAAATGAGCTATGGACCAATGGAAACTTCATTTGGGTTCTCTATGTACTGGTCTTAGCTAAACCCTGGCCTAGGGTCAGAGGGTTTAGTGGACCATCTACATGAGTCTCCCAAAGGATTAAAGGATCAAAGTCAAGGAATTCTGGGTTTATATTTGTGAGTGATTGTGAATGAGGTGAGTGTAGTGAGTGCCTTAGCTCTACACAAACACCAAGAGACAACCCTAAGAGCAAGAAATCCTATGGGAAGTCTCCTTGGGCTCCCCCATAATTATAATCCTATGGGAACTCTCCTTGGGCTCCCCCATAATTACCCCACCTACTAAGTGCTAAAGGTTAAGACAACTATGTGGAACTTCAAGTTGAGTAAAGAGGAGTTTAGAATTTCTAATGGTGAGGATTCCTTTTCAAGTTTTCTAGGAATATTCAACGAAAAAGTCCTATGGCTAGACCCGAGGCTACTAAAGAGGAGGAAAACTAGACCTCAACCAAAATCCAAAATTGAGGTCAACATTAACGGGTCAGGATTTCAACAAACTTTTCTTATGCTAGTAAAATACTTCCCTAATTTGATTTTACATTGATCTAAGTTTAATTAGGTGATTCAAATTGTAGATTGCAATGAAGATAAATTCTCAATCTTATTTTCTTCTAGAAGAATAAGAAAATTTGGAAATCCTATAGGTTTATTTCTCTAAATCAATTGATTAGCCTTTGATTCAATTATTATTTAAAATATTGTACTAAACTAAAAGTAATATTCCTATTCTCCTAAGTTAATGTATATTAATATAGCTGAGTGATCCCAAATTTGACAATAGTACTACGAAGTATGTGTGGTCATATTTTCAATTTTCTTTATTTTTATTTCTTTCTTCACAATGTCACCAAAAATTTAACACCAAAGCAAATAAGAGTGAAACTGTTACATTTAAATATTTGGGTAATACATAAGTACATGTATCATTATCAAGTAATATATGACTTTTGATTAAGCCTCGGATATTGAATCCACAAGGAGAATTTCAATCTTTTAATAAGAAATTAGATAACAAGGTCTTCTTTGAAAAATATTCTCACTCAAAATATAGAAGCTATAATAAGAATGAAAGTTCGATTCATTTTGCTAATTTTTAATAATTGAAAATAAAGTAAACATATAACTAGATTTAACTGGATTTTTTTAAGATAAAAGGAATATAAATAAAATATCTTTTTCTTTATAATGAATCAGTATCAAGTATAGAAATTATGTTGTGGAAGTATCAAAATTGTGTTGTGTCAGATAGGAGCAATAATATTTTCTTTACCCTTACTATAGATGCTATAAAGAACATTAGCAAATTTAAAGTTTGAACAGTTTTGAAGACGGACTAGGTAGGCAAGATACTAGCTCTCACTCTAGAGTTCCCTCTTCTTCCTCCACCTAGAGGCTAACATCTCATATCAAGACCTGAAATAATAAACCGAATTGGGGGCTTTAATTTGTCATTTTAATGTCCTCTAACTCTACACCATTCAAAGTTTATTTCCCTATTTATTTGCACTCAACCTATGAATTGCATTCACATCCATATTATTTCATGTTATTCTTACCATTAATTGACTGAGACAATACCTTCTTGGATATTACATGTTCTCACAATAATTATTAACATCTCAATTAGCCAAATTAAGAAGTAAATGAAGTACAATGATTAAATAATCACAACTTATTTCAGAATTAAAGATCAATACTTTACACAACTTTCATCCAACATTTAATTACTTATTACTTAACGGAAAAAGATAATTAAAACAACTCAAAATTTATGGAGAAACACAACAACACTAAAGTTTAAAAATTTAAATCATGTAAACACATAAGAAGTTTAAATTAAAACCAAATGTAGTCACAAAAATAAAAACTTATGTCAAATTCCTCTCCACCAAACTCATGAAGTTCCTTTGAATCTCTTCCTTTCTCTTACAATATTCTCTACTAACACAAATATAACTCCTCCCTTTCTTCTTTCTAAAAGTATCCTAATTAATCTATGATAGAGGCATTAGAAATATGTCTCAAAGAGAGGGGCGATGACCTCTTCAATTCAATCCAAGTCCTTATTTTATAATTTTCTAACAGATGTTTTGGTGTCTCTTCAAAAATGTGTTCACATTCAGTGAATCTTCCTAGAGTTGCCTCATCTCAATAGCCATGTGAATGTATTTGCGTGCCCATTAACCATAAACCACGTTTTCACCAAGAGTTGCTTCAAACACCCCTTCAAAAATTTGTCAAAATTTGTTGTATTTTAAAATAACTACCTTTGTTGCGTAGGTAATAGGTCCTCGACATTTAGGCGTGGCTTTCTCTTTTCTCCTGGCAAGTAAGTTCCAGTCTTGGGCGCTTAGGTGCCACAGTTCATTTTCACACCTTTTTCATTTTTGCTCCAAATTTAATCATTTTTCACTCCTTTCACCTTTTTTCACCTATTTAACTATACTTGAAAGAAAAATGCACAAATACCTTCCATTAAAGCGCAATATCCTAAAAAAGTAGATACAAAAATGCGTACATAAATGTTATATATTTTAGATGTATCAAAATCTCCCAAACTTAAAATGTTACTTGTCCTCAAGTGACACTCTAATCTTTCAAAACCCAAATAAGTAGATTATGTAAATGAGTTAGTTTAGGATATTCTAAAATTTTAATCTAGAATTACAGTATTCCCATTTAGGAAAAAAAACTTTAGTAAGTGAGACCAACTTAGAGTTTAGAAATCTTTAATGCAAAGAATTTAAAAATAAGAGTTCATATCTAGCTCAAAAATACTTATAAATTCTCCAAATATAGGGTTTAGGCAATCTATCTTCTCCATTTAAAATTTTTAGTATCCTTAAGTTTAAGAGTTTCTCAAGTTGTATACTTTAAAAGGATCAGAAGTGGAACAAATTTTTTGATTAGGCATTAATCCTTATGCTTCTCCTCCCTATTCTTCATATACTATACTTCATTTTTCTTTTCTTTTTCTTTTTCTTTTTATTTTTATTTTTTTTTTTCAGGTCAGGATTACTATATTTGGATAGACCTTTAATAGTATTAAATTCCAATATTCTATTCCTAAATAAAAAGTCCTATGGCTAGACCCGAGGCTACTAAAGAGGAAAACTAGACCTCAACCAAAAGTGAGGTCAACATTAACGGGTCAGGATTTCAACAAACTTTTCTTATGCTAGTAAAATACTTCCCTAATTTGATTTTACATTGATCTAAGTTTAATTAGGTGATTCAAATTGTAGATTGCAATCAAGATAAATTTCAATCTTATTTTCTTCTAGAAGAATAAGAAAATTTGGAAATCCTACAAGTTTATTTCTCTAAATCAATTGATTAGCCTTTGATTCAATTATTTTTTAAAATAATGCACTAAACTAAAAGTAATATTCCTATTCTCCTAAGTTAATGTATATTAATATAACTGAGTGATCCCGAATTTGACGATAGTACTACGAAGTATGTGTGGTCATATTTTCAATTTTCTTTATTTTTATTTCTTTCTTCACAATGTCACCAAAAATTTAACACCAAAGCAAATAAGAGTGAAACTGTTACATTTAAATATTGGGGTATTACATAAGTACATGTATCATTATCAAGTAATATATGACTTTTGATTAAGCCTCGGATATTGAATCCACAAGGAGAATTTCAATCTTTTAATAAGAAATTAGATAACAAGGTCTTCTTTGAAAAATATTCTCACTCAAAATATAGAAGCTATAATAAGAATGAAAGTTCGATTCATTTTGCTAATTTTTAATAATTGAAAATAAAGTAAACATATAACTAGATTTAACTGAATTTTTGTATGATAAAAGGAATATAAATAAAATATCTTTTTCTTTATAATGAATCAGTATCAAGTATAGAAATTATGTTGTGGAAGTATCAAAATTGTGTTGTGTCAGATAGGAGCAATAATATTTTCTTTACCCTTACTATAGATGCTATAAAGAACATTAGCAAATTTAAAGTTTGAACAGTTTTGAAGACGGACTAGGTAGGCAAGATACTAGCTCTCACTCTAGAGTTCCCTCTTCTTCCTCCACCTAGAGGCTAACATCTCATATCAAGACCTGAAATAATAAACCGAATTGGGGGCTTTAATTTGTCATTTTAATGTCCTCTAACTCTACACCATTCAAAGTTTATTTCCCTATTTATTTGCACTCAACCTATGAATTGCATTCACATCCATATTATTTCATGTTATTCTTACCATTAATTGACTGAGACAATACCTTCTTGGATATTACATGTTCTCACAATAATTAAATTATTAACATCTCAATTGGCCAAATTAAGAAGTAAATGAAGTACAATGATTAAATAATCGCAACTTATTTCAGAATTAAAGATCAATACTTTACACAACTTTCATCCAACATTTAATTACTTATTACTTAACGGAAAAAGATAATTAAAACAACTCAAAATTTATGGAGAAACACAACAACACTAAAGTTTAAAAATTTAAATCATGTAAACACATAAGAAGTTTAAATTAAAACCAAATGTAGTCACAAAAATAAAAACTTATGTCAAATTCCTCTCCACCAAACTCATGAAGTTCCTTTGAATCTCTTCCTTTCTCTTACAATATTCTCTACTAACACAAATATAACTCCTCCCTTTCTTCTTTCTAAAAGTATCCTAATTAATCTATGATAGAGGCATTAGAAATATGTCTCAAAGAGAGGGGCGATGACCTCTTCAATTCAATCCAAGTCCTTATTTTATAATTTTCTAACAGATGTTTTGGTGTCTCTTCAAAAATGTGTTCACATTCAGTGAATCTTCCTAGAGTTGCCTCATCTCAATAGCCATGTGAATGTATTTGCGTGCCCATTAACCATAAACCACGTTTTCACCAAGAGTTGCTTCAAACACCCCTTCAAAAATTTGTCAAAATTTGTTGTATTTTCAAATAACTACCTTTGTTGCGTAGGTAATAGGTCCTTGACATTTAGGTGTGGCTTTCTCTTTTCTCCTGGCGTGTAAGTTCCAGTCTTGGGCGCTTAGGTGCCACAGTTCATTTTCACACCTTTTTCATTTTTGCTCCAAATTTAATCATTTTTCACTCCTTTCACCTTTTTTCACCTATTTAACTATACTTGAAAGAAAAATGCACAAATACCTTCCATTAAAGCGCAATATCCTAAAAAAGTAGATACAAAAATGTGTACATAAATGTTATATATTTTAGATGTATCAAAATCTCCCAAACTTAAAATGTTACTTGTCCTCAAGTGACACTCTAATCTTTCAAAACCCAAATAAGTAGATTATGTAAATGAGTTAGTTTAGGATATTCTAAAATTTTAATCTAGAATTACAGTATTCCCATTTAGGAAAAAAAACTTTAGTAAGTGAGACCAACTTAGAGTTTAGAAATCTTTAATGCAAAGAATTTAAAAATAAGAGTTCATATCTAGCTCAAAAATACTTATAAATTCTCCAAATATAGGGTTTAGGCAATCTATCTTCTCCATTTAAAATTTTTAGTATCCTTAAGTTTAAGAGTTTCACAAGTTTTATACTTTAAAAAGATCAGAAGTGGAACAGTTTTTTTGATTAGGCATTAATCCTTAAGCTTCTCCTCCCTATTCTTCATATACTATACTTCATTTTTCTTTTCTTTTTCTTTTTCTTTTTATTTTTCTCTTTTTTTTTCAGGTCAGGATTACTATATTTGGATAGACCTTTAATAGTATTAAATTCCAATTTTCTATTCCTAAATTGAAGTATTGAAAATAAAAGTCTAATTCTTATATATATTTCAAAAATAGAACTTCTTCTACTAAAGATCGTTATACAATATTTATCATTTCTACAAAAAAAAATTTCCTTTAATTTTTTCTTATTTACAACTGGTTTCAACTAAATTTTCTAACTTATTTCTATATTCAAAATTTTACTTCCCTAATATAACTTCATATACATAATCATCAATCAAAATCAAATTTATTTGTTGCACATTTGATAACAAATAAAATTCAAGTTTTTGAAATTATTTTTCATCCCCCCAAACTTATTTTTTTTTTTAATAAGATAAAACATTTTAGATTCATATATATAGACAGGAACAAAATCTAAAAATAACATGCTTACAGAAATTTTCATACCCTAAATATACTAGTAAAAAAAGTAAAAATAGGAGTAAAAAATAATTGATCAAATTTTAACTTAATTTTAACATATATGAGATTTATTAGACTTCTATGTAGTGGAGGATAACATAAAACCAAACAAACACACACTATCATAAATTCATAACCACAACAGAAAAAGAAATACATTATAGTAAATCGAAAATTTAAATGTAGTAAATTGAAAATTTAAATATGAAGTTCTTAAGTGAAAGTTAGTAATATTCAAAACCTTCCTAATAGTTATGGAATAAGTTCTACATAAAACAACAAAATACTCTAAACAACATTGTTAACACAATTACTACCACAAAAACAAAATGTAACTACTCACAACAACACAAATGCGTCACAATAGTGTCTAACACAACAAATAACAACACATTAAAAAGCAACAGTTTAAACAATTACAACACAGAACAGAGTAGCAGTTCAATACAACTACAACACATAACATTCATAATTTAAAAATAAACTATTCAAATCAGTCCTCCTCCTGATCATCATATTTATCATCATCACTGTCCCAAAAACTCTTAGACTTTAATGCCTGCAAAATCTCCTCCCAACTATCAAATCTTACAACAGCCTGCTCACATAAGAAAAAGATTAAGGATGCAAATCCCAAACCTGCAGTTGTAGAAGTTGTAGCAGAACTAGTGATCATCCAATAGATCAAGGATCCAATATCAATAAGCTTAAACTACTGAATACAATAGTTTAGAGTGTCTCTCTCTCTTATAACTTCACTATAGTGATTTGTAGGGAGTAGACGAGCTTAAATAAAATAGTGTCAAGCTCTTGTCGTGGCATCAAGCTTTGACATAGAGAAATTTACTCTCCTTTCATTTATTATTTTCCATTATCCTCTTCTCATCGTCAACGAAGATATAATCTCATCTAACTCTTTCTCAGTAAGATTATTATTTGAATAAAAACACAACACATTTGGGGGTAGTTGGCAAAACAAATTTATTACCTCAGGGGAAAAAGCTACTGATTTTCCTATGACAATAACTTGATCTTCCTCTGCCTCAAGAATATTAGCATAGAACTCCTGAACCACAAAAATTACCACTACAACAAAAGAACAATAGAATCGTTCCCATTGTCGGTGAACTATTAAATCATCAACTGCTCTGAATTTTCAAACATCGCTCAGGAATCAACTTTCTTGATTGCATCACTTCTATATATTTACCCTGAGCTTTCAAATTAACATACTAACTGGAATCAAAATTGGACTTCCCATTGCTACTCTTCAATTTTTGTTCCATTTATAAAACCACATAAAATTCACAATAATGCTAACTTAAGTCTAAATCAATAAACTTAACTTCTAAAAGCTTAAATTATCATTTCCATGTATTTTCTGTAGATTTTTCTTAAATTTTCACCATAAAAAGTGATTTTCAGATAAATCCCTAATGTACTCAAAATAAATAGTGAAAATAAAATTTTTTTAATAGAAGTGAAGCTCTCACTTTGAGAAGATGAAATCTAGCAAATTTGGTTGAATTCCACCTAGAAAATCTTCACTTTTAAGAATCCCTAGGTTTCAAAATTGTGAACTCTCAAGGAAGAAGGTGAAGGTCGGGGCAAAAATGGCATTTTTCAGCTCAAGTTTTCACCTTTAACCATTTCTGAATTGGTTTAAGTGAACTGGCTCTCAAGTGCGACTAGTTAGACACTTAAGCACCTAGCTCTCAGGTAACCAGTGCTTAAGCACGGGGTTTTGGCGCTTAGGTTTGGATTTTAAGTGAAATGCACATATAGGTTAAGTTAACCACCCCTAAATGGTCTTATACATATTAATAACTAGTTTCTTCCCTTTCAATTCTCCTCTTTCTCAAAATTAACCAATTTTCACAAATTCGATTCAACATCAAATAACACAAGAATTTTTATACAAACAAATATTTTCATTAATTTTACAAACAAATACAGACCCCTTTGACACATAATTTCTGAATTTAAAGGGTCTTGGATTAGATAACTTCTAAACACATACTTCAAATACTAAACAAACTTAACATAAGAACACCTAAAATAAACTTAAACCTAACATCAAGACACCTAAAACACTAACATCAAACAAATAACTAGACTATAGAATTTAATTCGACTCTCATTCTAATGGACAAAATTTCAACCTTTCAATTCTTTCTCTTGGGTCATTCGGAATATAAATCTGATAGAACAGATGGTGGTGAAGAACTCTACTTGAGTCTTCTTCAATCCATTTTCATTTAGGTACATCACCTTGTCTGCTTCTTCTATAAAACTTGTATGGCTAAATTGCATTTTGAGTTGTCATTCGATATGTTCCAAATGTTCATTAGTCTCATTCAACTTTTCTTCAATTGAAGCTATGTCAGGTGATACACAAAAAATATATGCATTTTTAGACCATCTTTTATACTCATTTTTGACAATATTGCACTTTAATGGAAGATATTTTTGTTTTGGTAATATTGCACTTTAATGGAAGATATTTTTGTTTTTTATTGCAGGTTGTTAATTTTTAGGACTTGGAGCAAAAAAGAAGTAAAAAGGATAAAATTTTGAGTTTTTGAAAAATTGTTCAGCACTGACGGCACCGGATTGGGCACCGACGATGTCGTTTGACAGAGGAGACATATTTAATTAGATGGACACTGGTGCCGACGGTGCCAGTATTGGTGCAGCCCCTGTTTCTAGAAGATTTGACAAATTTGGATGCTTTTTGAAGATTTCTTGGATGCACCTATTGGAGAACTGACCATAGGCTATATTTAGAGCTGAAATTGATCAGAAAACCCCCTTTTCACGTCTCTTCACACTCCTCCACTCACTCAGATTTCCTCTTCGCACACCTACACCCCTTTTACATCCTTCCACACCATTCCACACCATTAGTTAGTTACTTTCTTTATAGTTTTGAGTTTGTGTGGTGAGTTTAAGTGTGAATTCTTCCCTAAGAAGAGTGGGAGATGAAGAGAAGTGAGAGACTTCTTCTTCCTACATTTCCTAAGAGAGGCTACAAGAAAATTGCTTTGAGAAAGAGTATAAGATAAGTGTTGTTTGTTGATTATTATTGTATGAACTTC
>NW_018240938.1:12585-14682 GCF_001263595.1 Phalaenopsis equestris | reverse complement strand
AAAAAATTATATATATATATATATATATATATAAAACTATGTATTTAAGAAGTAATTTTTCTTTTCTTATTATATTTGTTTATGCAAAATATTGAATCTGAAGATTTAGTATCTTACAATTCAGAATTAGAATGTACTATTTGAAAATTTCAAAATTAGATAATCATCTAAATGAAAGTCGACAATGACCTTTAAAAGATTATGCTAATCCAACAGCAGATGAACTTCACTTAATTATTCAAAATCCTGATGTTGCTGCTAATTCATTTGAGCTTAAACCTGTTATTATCCAAATGGTACAAAATAATCAGTTTGAACGAACACCTACTGAAGATCCTAACTTGCATCTTGCTAGTTTTCATGAAATTTAAGCTACTTTTAAATATGATAGAGTGCCTAATGATGCTATTAGACTTATAATTTTTCCTTTTTTAATTAAGGGATAAGCTAAATCTTGATTAAATTCATTAGCACCTGGATCTATCAGAACTTGGGGAGAATTATCCAAAAAATTCTTGGCTAAAATTTTTCCACTCTCGAAAACCATCCAAAACCACTAAGCTTAGAAATGATATTACATCTTTTTGTGAGTTTGGAGGGGAATCAATATATAAAGCCTCAGAAAGATTTAAGGATCTTCTTAGATAATGTTCATACCATGCTTTACTAGATTGGTTAATAATTCAAACTTTTTACAATAGATTAGTAGGATCACTTAGATCTATTATAGATGCTGCTGCATGAGGATCTCTAATGTCAAAACCTATTGATGAGCCATACTCTTTAATAGAAGAAATGACTACTAACAATTTTCAATGGCTCTGTGAATGGGTAAATCTTAAAAGAATAGCTAGTTTTCGTAAATATCATGATTATGATGTGCTATTTATTTTAGAATCTCAAATTGCTGCTATATCAAAAAATATTGATCAAATTGGAGTGAACTATTCTCAAATAGCACTAGTACTCAAATACCACCAGTATTAGAGGAAAATTCACTAGGACAGATAATTGATACTCAACCATCTTATGAAACTTTGAATGCTATTAATAATTAAAATAACAATCCCTATTTTAACTATTACAACCTTGGATAGAAAAATAACTCTAATTTTAGTTGGAATAATTATAACAATTCAATGAACCCCTCAAGAAATTTAAAAAACCAAGGAAATTCTAATTATTGATCATATTATCCTCCTGGATTTAACTCTAACCCTAATCCACAAGTTAAGGTAAAGAAGTTGTAATGTTGAATATGGGAAATCAAATATAAAATGAAGGGGCTACTATTAGAAATATTGAAAATCAATTAGGACATATTGCTACTGCACTTAGTAACAGGCCTTCAAGAAATCTTTTGAGTACTGTGGAAGTTAATCCAAAAGATCAAAATAAGGAGAAAATTAAAGCTATTCAATTACAAAGTGGAAAAGAAGTTGAAACAAGAATCCAAAGAGAAACTGAAGTTGATGAGGAGAAGGAAGAGTTTAAAAATGACCAAATGAACAAACACAAGTCCCTTTTGAAAAATCATTACCTCCATTTCCTCAATGATTAAAGCAGAAGAATAAAGACAAACAATTTTAAAAAGTTAATGATAAACATTCCTTTCATTAAGGCTTTGAAAAAAATGGCAAGTTATGTGAAATTTATGTCAGATATACTAAACAAGAAAAAAGAAGTTTATAGATCATGAGACAGTTGTACTCAGTGAAGAGTGTAGCACTTTTCTTCAGAAAAAGCTTCCTAAAAAGTTAAAAGATCCTAGTAGTTTTACTATACCTTATGCAATTGGTAAAAAGTTTTATTGAAAAGCCTTATGTGCTTTAGGTGGGAGTATCAATCTTATGCCTCTATCAATTTTTAAACATTTAGATTTAGGAGAGATTTCCCCTACTACTGTAAGTCTTCAATTAGCTAATCGATCAATAACTTATCCTGAAGGAGTTATAGTAGATGTATTAGTAAAATTGGATAAATTTATCTTTCCTGTAGAATTTATAATATTAGATATGGAGGAAGATAAAAAGATTCATATTATTTTGGAGAGACCATTTCTTGCAATAGGGAGAGCTGTGATAGATGTGCAAAAAG
>NW_018240938.1:7723-12541 GCF_001263595.1 Phalaenopsis equestris | reverse complement strand
ACAAAAGCTATAAAATATCCTGCAATAGAAAAAGATAATGAATGTTTTAAGATGGAAGTTACCGATTATCTAATTAATAAACAATTTAAAAAAGATTTTGAAGAAAAAATGATTAAAGCAGAAGAATAAAGACAAACAATTTAAAAAAGTTAATGAGAAACATTCCTTTCATTGAGGCTTTGAAACAAATGGCAAGTTATGTGAAATTTATGTCAGATATACTAAACAAGAAAAAAGAAGTTTATAGATCATGAGACAGTTGTACTCAGTGAAGAGTGTAGCACTTTTCTTCAGAAAAAGCTTCCTAAAAAGTTAAAAGATCCTAGTAGTTTTACTATACCTTATGCAATTGGTAAAAAGTTTTATTGAAAAGCCTTATGTGCTTTAGGTGGGAGTATCAATCTTATGCCTCTATCAATTTTTAAACATTTAGATTTAGGAGAGATTTCCCCTACTACTGTAAGTCTTCAATTAGCTAATCGATCAATAACTTATCCTGAAGGAGTTATAGTAGATGTATTAGTAAAATTGGATAAATTTATCTTTCCTGTAGAATTTATAATATTAGATATGGAGGAAGATAAAGAGATTCATATTATTTTGGGGAGACCATTTCTTGCAATAGGGAGAGCTGTGATAGATGTGCAATAAGGAGAATTAATAATGAGAGTGAATGATCAAGAAGTAACATTTAATATTGCAAAAGCTATAAAATATCCTGCAATAGAAAAAGATAATAAATGTTTTAAGATGGAAGTTACCGATTATCTAAGTAATAAGCAATTTAAAAAAGATTTTGAAGAAATATTTTGGTAAGAAGAATTTAGTGAGAATGAGAATAAAATAAAAGAAGAGAATTTAGATTATATTCAGGACAAATTTGAAAATTTAGATTTGTTGGAAAATGGTAATAAAAGTCTTATTCCTTGAAGTATTAAACCACCTGAACTTTTAAACCACCTGTATTAAACCACCTGAACTTGAACTAAAAATATTACCTACCCATTTAAAATATGTGTTTTTAAGAGATTCATCTACATTGCTTGTTATTGTATCCTTTGAGTTAACAAAAATTTAAGAACAACAATTAATAGAAATGTTAAAAAAATATAAAAAGGCTTTTGGATGGACTTTAGCAGATATTAAAGAAATTAGTCCTTCGATTTATATGCACATCATTCTATTAGATGAACAATACAAACCTAAATCTGATCCTCAGAGGAGATTAAACCCAATAATGAAAGAAGTTGTTAAAAAAGGAATTTTAAAATGGTTAGATGTTGGAATTGTATATCTTATTTTAGATAGTGTTTAGGTAAGTCCAATTCACTGTGTTCCAAAGAAAGGAAGAGTGACCGTTGAAGTAAATGAGAAAAATGAATTGCTTCCAATAAGACAAGTTACTGGTTGGCGAATTTGTATAGACTATACAAAATTAAACATGGCCACCAGGAAAGATCACTTTCTTTTACCCATTTTAGACCAAATGTTGGATAGATTGGCTGGAAAAAAAGATTACTGCTTTTTAGATGGATATACCAGTTATAATCAAATTTCAATTGCCCCTGAGGATCAAGATAAGACAACACTTACAAACTCTTATGGAACATTTGCTTTTCGTAGAATGCCTTTTGGACTATGCAATGCACCTGCGACATTTCAAAGATGTATGATGACAATTTTTAGTAATTTGATTGAACATGGAAAGGAAGTATTTATGGATGATTTCTCTGTGTTCGGGACTTCATTTGAATTATGTTTAAAAAATTTAGAAAGAGTTATGGAATTATGTGAAAAAATAAACATAGTACTAAATTGGGAAAAATATTAATTTATGATTGTAGAAGAAATTTTACTTGAGCATAAAATTTCTGAAAATGGCATGGAAGTAGATCCTGCAAAAAATCAAGCTATTGAAAAATTACTAACTCCTATTATGGTCAGAGGGATGAGAAGTTTTTTTGGACATGCTGGTTTCTACAGGTGTTATATAAAAAGTTTTTCAAAAATAACTAAGCCATTATGCCAACTTTTAGAAAAAGATACAAAATTTGAATTTAACGAGGAATGCATAAAAGCATTTGAACTATTGAAAGAAAAATTAATCACTGCACCTATAATAGTCCCACGTGATTGGGAGAAACCATTTGTAATAATGTGCGCTACTAGTGATTATGCTATTGAAGTTGTTTTAGGAGAAAGGGACAACCAAATTTTTAAAGTAATATGTTATGCTATTAAATCTCTAAATGATGCTCTAATTAACTACACTACTACTAAAAGAGAGTTATTAGCTATTGTCTATGCCATTGATAAATTTAGATCTTACTTGATTGGAACCAAATTTATAGTGCTAACAGATCATTCTGCTATCAAATACTTGATGCAAAAGAAGGATGCTAAACCACGATTAATTAGATGGATACTTCTTTTACAAGTGCTCAATTGTACTATAATTGATAGAAAGGGAAATGATAATCAAATGGCTGGTCATTTGTCTAGACTAGAAAAAGAAATATTAACTAATTTTCCAAATGAAATTTTAGAAAATTTCCTTGATGAACAATTATATAGTATTGATGAAATGAATATACCGTGGTATGCGAATATAGTAAATTATATTGTAAGCAATATTATACCACCTAATATTAAAAATCAACAATTACAAAAATTTTTATATGATTCAAAATTCTATTTTTGGAATGTCTTATACATATATAAACAATGTAAAGATCTAATTATTAGAAGGTATGTGCCTTATGAAGAAACTCAATAAATAATTGAAAGATGTCATGATTCTGAATTTGGAGGACATTTTGGAACAAATAGAACTGCATTTAAAATTTTGGTAGTTGGATTTTGTTGGACTACTCTTCTTAGAGATGTTAATGAATATATTAAAACATGTGATAGATGTCAACAAGTAGGAAATATTTCTAGAAGAACCGTCGGCCTTGACCAATTTTTTAACTTCTCCATTTTGACTCCAAATTTCATCATTTTTGCTTCATTTTTGCTCGAAATCCTCAAAATCAACAACCAGCAATAAAACATAAAAAATATCTTCCATTAAAATGAAATATCAACAAAAATAAGTATAAAATATAGGTCTAAAAATGAATATATTTTTGGTGTATCAGAATGCCGAGAGTGATTATTGCTGATGGAGGATCCCATTTTAGGAATAAGCGAATCAAAAAATTAATTAAAAAATATGATATTATGATAAAATTATCTACAACTTATCATCCTCAGACTAGCGATCTAATAGTCTAAAAGAGATATCAAATCGTGAAATTAAATTAATTTTATAAAAAGCTGTAAGTCCTTATAAATCAAATTGGTCTACTAGATTAGATACTGCATTATGGGCTTACATAACTGCTTATAAGACTCCCATAGGAATGTCCCCATATAGACTTATTTTAGGAAAAACATGTCACTTACCATTAGAATTGGAGCATAAAGCATTTTTGGCTATTAAGGAATTAATTTTAACCTAGGACATGCTGGTGAGAAAAGAATATTACAACTCAATGAACTTAAGGAAATTAGAAATGAAGCATATGATAATGCAAAAATTTATAAAGAGAAAATGAAAATTTGGCATGATCAGGATATTATTAAGAAGAAGTTTGAACCGGGACAAGAAGTTTTACTATATAATACAAGATTGAGATTATTTATAGGAAAACTGAAATCCAAATGGTTAGGACCATTTAAAGTGATTAAAGTCTATCATTATGGAACTGTTGTTATTAAAGATCCTAAAACTGGAAAGATCTTTAAAGTTAATGGGCATCTATTGAAAAATTATTATGAAGGACACAACACAATTTAAAAAAAAATTAATATTAAGTCAATCTGATTAAACAAATGATATGTCAGGATGACGACGTTAAACCAAGCGCTTTGTGGGAGCAACCCTTTATTATCAGTGTTTTTCAGTTCTAAATGTTATGTTATTATGTTTGATTAAAAAAATTGGTGGTATTTTGAATATATAATGATTTAGTGATGATTCTAAGACCTTAGTTGTTGACTTAGACAAGTTAGAAAGGATAGAGCAATGTTGAACTTCTGTATCCAACAGGTGATGAGGATAGAAGTAGGCTCTATTATTTATAAGAAAACTCGATCTATTGCTCTAGGAGAGACTACTAGTGTTTTAGCTCACCCTACCCTGATCTTTACACTGTGTAAGAAGTTGACTTTATAATGACTGAGGAGATGATCGAGCCTTTAAAACCTATTGGGCCTGCTAACATAAAGACATATGAATTTCATGTTGAATGGAGATTTGGAAGTAGGACCAAAGATATTCCTTCTACTTCAAGTACTACTTCTAATACCTCTACTATCTAGGAACTTATGGAGCATACATGATCCAATAGGGATATATCGTGAGAATGGGAAATAAAATAAAAAATATTGAAGCCAGGAATGCACACAATGAAGATTTGACCAGACAGAATTTGAATATGATGCTGCTTATGATGATGACATGGTCAGATACATGAGGGGTGATCACTTAGTTTAATTTCCTACTTACCCTGTTTTAACCCCATATCAACAACAGAAGTTGGATGTGGAAGAAGAAGAAGAGGAAGAAGACGATGATTCGTGATGCTTTAGTCAGATTTTTTGTTTAGTTTTTGTTTGGTTGTACTTTGTTGTTAAGACTGTTTGTTTGTGGATTGTAACACTTTATTTTAATTGTTATGTTGTGTTTTGAACAATAGATCTGTGAAACTGTTTGAAGTTATTAATTTTTAGTACTTTGTTGGATGTATTTATAGTTAACTCTTTCTCAGCAAA
>NW_018240938.1:5458-7381 GCF_001263595.1 Phalaenopsis equestris | reverse complement strand
CAATATCTCAAAAATAGGTACAAAAATGTGTCTAAAAATACTTTATATTTTAGGTGTATCAGTATGATAGGATAAGACTATGTTTCAATATTCAAAGTAAAGGAAATTGTATTTCTGAAGTGTTAAGAATTTTAGAGTTTCATGTAAGAAGAAAGGAATAAGACTTTACGAAAAATCATAAACTTATATGAAGTATAAGTAAAGAAACATATAAATTTTTTACTTTAAGAAGAGTATAGTGAAGTTCAAAATCATTAAAGGCTATCCAGTTATAGTAATCCTCACATAAAAAAAAAAGAGAAAAGATTGAAAATAATCCTGAAAAAAGAAAGGAAAGAAAAAAAAATAAAAGAAAAGAAAAGAAAAAGATGTGAGGAGAAGCTTGAGGAGATGCCTAATTAAAAATTGGCTTTACTTGAATCAACTTATAGAAGAAGACTTCTTACATTTTCTAAACTTATATTGGAGTATAAGTAGCTTTCCTAATAAAAGAAAAAGACTAGAAGAGGCTAGGAAAGGGGGACGAAAAGAAGAGGCTTTTGGGGATGTGGCATGAGAGTTAGAGAGAGAGAGAAGAGGAGATTTTATTCTAGGTTTGTAAGAGGGGAGGGAAGGTGAGAGATTTCTTCTTCATTACATTTCTAAGAGAGAATTGGGAGTGATTGTAAAGAGAGAAAGTCTTGGAAAGAACTTCTAAGATTTGCTTGGAAATGATTGTGAGATAAGTTGTATTTTTATTTCTTTTATTTTGTAAACTTCTTTTTATATATGAAAATTTTGTTTTATCATATCCTTCTAATGAATTTTTAGTAGTCTTGTTTATCCTTCTCCCTAGTTTGAAAATATGATTTTGTGAAAAAAAAAATTTGTTTTCTAATGTTTTAAATAATAATAGTTTGTGATGATTTGAACTCCAATCTTCATTTAGTTTTTGATCTGCCCAATTAAAATATTAAAGGACAAGTAACATTTAAGTTTGGAGGATTTTGATATACCAAAATTATATGCAATTTTAGACCCATATTTCATACTCATTTTTGGTGATATTGTACTTTAATGGAAGATATTTTTCATGTTTTGTTGTAGGTTGTTAATTTTTTAGTACTTGGAGCAAAAAGAAAGCAAGCAAAAGAAAATAAAATTTGGTGTCAAAATGGAGTTTTTAAAAAATTATTCCGTGCCGACAGCGCCATTTAACAGAGAAGACAAATTTAATTAGATGGCCACTAGCACCGACAGTGTTAATGTCAGTACAACCCCAGTTTCTAGAAGATTTGACGAATTTGGATGCTTTTTAAAGAGTTTTTGGATGCACCTATTGGAGAACCGACCTTAGGCTCTATTTAGAGCCAAAATTGATGCAAAGCCTCTTTTTACATCTCTCTGCGCTCCTCCACTCACTCAGATTTCCTCTATGCATGCCTACACCCCCTTTACATCCTTTATTCCAAATTTCATATAGCCACTTAGAACACCATTAGTTAGTTATTTTCTTTATAGTTTTGATTTTTTGTGTTTTGTGTGGTGATTTTAAGTGTGAATTCTTCTCTAAGAAGTGTTGGAGAGGAAGAGAAGTGAGAAATTTCTTCTTCCTACATTTCCTACGAGAGACGGAAGAGAAGTGAGAAATTTCTTCTTCCTACATTTCGTACGAGAGAATACAAGGGATTTCCTTTGAGAAAGAGTTTTAGATAAGTGTTGTTTTTTCATTATTATTGTATGAACTTCATTTTATATATGAAATTTGTGTTTTGTTATATCTTTCTCATGAAGTCTGAGTTATTTCCTTTATCTTTTTCCTGACTCTGAGATATGGTAAAATGAAGAGATAATATGGGTGTGCCAATATTAAAATATAAAATAAATTGTGATGATTTTTCAACTCCGAACTTAATTTATTTTTTGATCTGACCAATTGAATTG
>NW_018240938.1:0-1828 GCF_001263595.1 Phalaenopsis equestris | reverse complement strand
TCAACTTTATAAATTTTACACATCTATATTTTCTCGGGATCACCAGCCTCAGTATTTGCGATCTTCTCCACTATTCCTTCTATACTAACGACTAGGAATCTATTGTATAACTTTTTGTACACTTTGACTAACAAACGTTTCTTTCATGGCTTCTTCTTTCTTCTTCATTTCAATCTCCCACAAAGATATTTTTGTAAGTTCTCTCTTCACTTAGACTTTAGGATGAAAATTTGAAGTGGGTGGAGAATTCTCATCATTTCATGTTATTCATAGTCCTTGGATGAAGCCTAGACCCACTACAAACGTTTAAAACCAATAAACCATGTTTAAACCCACTAAACCACGTTTAATCCTTTTAGAAACTTAATAATGCATGTTTTATTAACTACAACTCTTGAGCACAAAGTGTTGGCTCTTAAGCATCAGTGCTTAATTTAGCACAGGTCTAATTAACGTCCAAATACACATTCTAACATGTCTAAGACAACAATTAAGATCTTAGAATCATCAATAAATCATTATATATTCAAAATACCACCACTTTTTTAATCAAACATAATAACATAACATTTAAAACAGAAACACATTGATAATATAGAGTTTCCTCCAACAAAGCACTTGGTTTAACGTTGTCATCTCGACGTAACCAGCGCTCATTATGGTTGACCCAACAACATAAGATCATTTAATTTAACTTGATCCCCTAAATAACAGGGTTTTATTCTGTGACTATTTACTTTGAATATTTTCTTAGTTTTAGAATCTTTGATATTTACAGCTCCATTGGGATAAACTTATATCAAAATAAATAGGCCTATCCACCCGGACTTAAGTTTTCCTGGAAATAATTTTAATCTTACATCATATAGCTAAACTTGTTACCATGGCTAAAAAAATTATTGTAAGAATCCTTTGATCTTTCCATTGTTTCATCATCCATTTATAAATCTTAGCACTCTCATAAGATTCATTTCTTATCTCTCCAAGGTCATTTAATTATAATAGTCTTCTCTCACCAGTATACTTTAAATTATAATTGAATTATTTGATAGAGAAATATGCATTATGTTCAAGTTTAACTGATAAATGATAAGTTTTCCCAAATATTAGCATAGATGGGGACATTCCTATATAATTTCTATGTGCAGTCCTATAAGCTCACAAAGCATAATCAAGTTTAACTGACCAATCCATTTTTGTTGGATTCATAGGTTTTTCCAAAATTATTTCAATTTCACGATTGGGTAATTCAACCAAACCACTTGTTTAAGGATTATAAGCAGTAGCAATTTGATGGTTGCTATGATATTTCTTTAATAATTTCTCCATCATTAAATTTTTGAAATGACTTCCCCCGTCACTTATGATCACTCTCGGCATCCCAAATCTATAAAATATGTTTGATCCTTAAAACTTTGCAACACTTTGAGCATCACAACGAGGTAAAACAATAGCTTCTATCCATTTGACACATAGTTTGCTGCTAACAATATATTTAAATTTTTGAATAATGATATAAATGGTCCCATGAAATATAATCCTAAATATCAAATATCTAGACTTCCAACATATAATTGAGATACATCTCATTCCTCCTAGAAATAATACCTACTCGTTGACATCAATCACAGGTTTTGATATAAGCGTTAACATCTTTAAAGATTGAAGGCTAATAAAATCCATATTGCAAAATTTTGTATGTTGTTTTATCAACACCAAAATATCTCTCAAAATCAGAATTATGACATTTTTGGATAATTTCGTAAGTTTCATCTAAAGGTACACATCTTCATATAATAAGATCATTTCCTTATTTATATAAAAATGG
>NW_018240937.1:1762-10399 GCF_001263595.1 Phalaenopsis equestris | reverse complement strand
TAGTTACTGTTTAAACTTTGTATTTTAGTTTTGTTTTTACTTAAATAATCAAGGTAAAAAATGGTGTTGATTCTATATCTCAACATTTGAAATTAGTGACATAAATTTTTTTAACTTTCTGTGAATTTCCTAGTAAATTTATCATTTCAAATTTATTCAAATTTACAAATTTAAACCTTCCTCATTGGATTGATATTTGGGGCTTAAATAGAAAGTCATTTATTACTTGATAACGATACGTATACTTGCGTAGAATCTCAACATTAATTGCTTAAATTTCTTATTAATAAAATACTGTATCGAGTAGCATTCCACAATGAATAGCACTACTACACAAGCTAGAACAAACTTAAGGTTAGCCAATGTTTTTTGCTAGCATCGGGAGGGGGTAAAGAATAGGTATGTCCATATTTGTCACATTACATCATTTCATATTTTTAATGATTAAATTCCTACACTGATTAAGATGTCTTTGCAAGGGGAAATATCTTTTCTTAATACTCAAACTCTTTTAAACTTTAGTAGTATTTTAAACTTTGTTCTTACTTTCTGCTTTAATTTAGATTGCACATTATTTTAGTTTTAATTTTTTACAAATATCTCGACACCATTCTCCCAACATTGTTATCTGAAATTTAGATAGATGTTTCTCTAAGTCATTATTAAAAAGTTATAGCTTTCTTTGTGGGTTCAATACTGAGGTTTTTTAAGAAAGTTCTATATTACTTGAAACGATACGTATACTTGTGTAGTACATATTGTGTGAAGGCTTATTATTTCTTTTCTAAATCATTTTATTTATTCACACTAGCCGCTAAATATACTTTGGGCCAAGTTTTTGGCAATCTTTTGGAGTATAAAATATCTGTGTAATTGCAGGTTAGATCAGATTAGCAAAAGTTAAATAGGAGAGATTTCATAAAGGTTAATGTTTTTTTAATCATTCAAACAATAGAGCAACATTAAATCCAAGATTTTAATAAAATACTACCAAATAATTAAGAGCCGTGAGGAACCTTTATAGCTAGTTTTTATCAAAACATTAATCAAGAATATTATCTACAAATGTAATACTTCTATTAATAAGAATAATAAAATAATGGATAAATTTTGTCCCAAAAATCTTATTTCTATTTGAAATAATTTAACTTTTAAGACAGGAATGATTAAGCCAGCTTGTTGATATATCCATTTAAATATTTTTAAATGCATAAAGTGTTATTCAATACTTTTTAAGAACACAATAACATCATCAGTATAAATAATGATTTATTCAAAGTGATACTTGAATATTTCATTCATAATGTTTCGAAATTATGAAGAAGTACTTTTCTGCCTAATTGCATGACATTCCATTCAAAATTCCCAAAGGAAACTATAAATGTTGATTTATATCTATATTTTCATTGATTTGGATTTTCTAGTAGTAATCCTTCAAATAAAATTGTGAGAATATATGGGCTTCATTAAGGTTATTAAACAAATCAACTTTATTAAGGATAAGATATCAAATCCAATTAAGAACTTTATTAAGCATCTTATAATTTATTACAAGCCTATTTTTTTCTCATTTATTATTTCTAACTTAAAATTTCATATAGAAGTAGGGTGAACAAGAGTTTCTTATTAACCCTTCACATAATAAGCATAGATTTTTGCCTTCTGCCTTCCATAGTGCTTGATAAGATTCATTCATTTGACAATATCTTATCTTTGTGGGTATATAAATCTCATTAAACCCTGTAATATAAGGAAAGACAATGTAATGAATTTCTTTTCTTCAAAAATCAATGTGATTTTTCTGACAAAAATTTTGTTAGAAATCTTTATTTAACTTTGTAATTTTTAATTGAATATTCACAGAATTGAGTTGATTTTTCAGAGTTTTTTTTCAAAAACTTCATCTTTTATATAAATTCTATGTAAACATTTATTTATAATATGATTCATTTCATTAATAAACATTTATTGAGGATCAAAAATTAAATATAATATAATATTTTTTATAAAAAATATAGTGCAATTAATGCCTAATTGATTAATTTCTTACATGGGCATTATTTAGGGTGGGAATAGATTACCCAATATGATAGGTTGAGTAAAGTTTTTAGCAATTAAAAGTGGAGTAAGAATGCATATATTTGATTTACAAATAACTACATTCAAAAGCTTATATTTAATCTGTATTCAATCACAACTAGCAAAGATAAACCATTGAGAAATTTTTTTAAAATATTAGAAGAAGTCATTCTTGAATAAAAATCATATCAACACCACTATCAATGAGTGCTGTCAAATTTGGTAAAATTTATTATTTATTAATGATTAGTTTAATAGAGATATAACACTTATGCATAATAGATTTCCGAATAGATTGAAGAAATTACACTAAAAGAACATATTTTTCGCTCTAGTTTTCTCGTGCATATTGTCTTGATTCAAAATTATTCGTTCATTTCATTAATTTTATTTGGCCATTATTAATGATCTTAATCTCATTTTTAACTAATTAATTTTATCTATAAGATTATTAGTGGTGACATTACTTTTCCTCGTAGCACTTTCTTATATATATATATTTTTTAAAGAGTATAGCAAAATTATTACTTATATCTTCACGATCCTTATTCTTTTTCAAAAAAAGTCAAAAACTTTACTTTTACTAGAGATATCCTCAATATGTGGAAGAATTTTCATGATTTTTTTTCCTTTTGTTAATCTGTTAATGTAAATAATCCTAATATTTCAACAATATTCTTGCAATAATTAAAATTGTCAAAGCCTTGGCAACAACTAGAATAACTTTGATTTTCTTCTTCTGATGAGAAAGATGAAGACTCGTAAATTATTTTCTCAGATGAGGTAGACTATCAGTCAGTTAATAGGAGCTTCATAAGAGTTTAACAAAGGGGTTTATCAATTTTAAACTCTTTTTGTTTCTTTTTGGTAGTGTAATGATTAGAATAGTGACCTAAACCTCTAAACTTAAAACATTTATTATTTTTTTTTTTGTTAATTCTAAGAAAAAGAAGAAATAGGTTTAGAGGACTTCTCCCATTTCTTTTTTCTTAAGAATAAGCCTCTTTTTCTTTTGAGAGTGAGCAATCCTGAGAAGGAAGAAGGCCAATTGAAGCAAATTGTTCAAAATTTTCACATAATTTTTTTCTATAGCGGGTTTTTCTCTTTTGAGATGATTATTTTGTTTAATAACGACACAAAGCTCGAGATCATTTTTAGCATAGAAGTTTATAAGATTTCCATATGCAAAAATTTCATAAAGAATCTCACATGTTGGTTATTTTGAAGGCTTCTCTTTACCTATTTTTTTTTAAACATATCGCTAATCCTTCGATAAATTTTTGTTTCCGATGTATTGAATTAGCATCATATAACATTATTACTCAAGATAAGAAATTATCTTTGTACCATGTAAAATGAGTGAGTGATCAACATCTCAATTTAGGAAGAAGAGAATTGATTTCTTACCTCTCGGTATGAGATATTCCTTTAAATGTTCAATGACTGCAGTTAACAGAGTGAATGCTGCATTTTTCTATGATTATCTTTTGAGGGATTATGACTTAGAATAACTTCCTTTGGACAATCAGTTTAAAATATATCCTACAAACCTTTGGGTGTTCTGGTGAATCCACTAACAATAATCTCGCTATTCGAGGAGAGGCATATCACATGGCTTGTGTCATGATAGCATAGGCCATTCATTCAGTGAATTTCTTCATGAATAGTATAATCATATATGTTCCAATTGCATAGACCAGTAGCATCATATATCCTATGATGTCTATTAAAGCATTCGCCAAATTTCCAATGGGTCAATAGTTTGAAGGGTTAGAAAAACTTCAGTTAAAATTATGTTTTTAATTGATATATTACTTGGTTGACATCAATATTACAGTTGTAAGAGATTGAGCTGTTGATTTTAGAAAGAAATTTATATAACTAAGGGATAAATTTCAATCTCAACCAATAACTAGGATATGACAAAACTTTCAATGTCAATCATAAAAAATTTTCCAGCATTCAATAATACTTAATTTATATATTTGTATATGTCATAGGAAAAAGTGTCTCTACTGTTGTAAATGAACAAATCGAGCAAGTGCAATGTTTTTCAAAATCGTTTATTTGTTTTCTCATCAAAACTTGAGCCTAACTTAATTATGAACAAATTTTAATTATGAACCAATCGAGCAAGTGCACAGTCAAGCTGTTCTTATGACCCTAGAAGCTTTAATTGAATCCAACTCATTTTTTTTGCTTGATGCGAATTGATATTTTAGAATTTAATTAAAATTAGGCTAATCTATTTTTTATTATTTAATTTAACTTTTCAAGTACAATTATCAATAAAAAAATATTTTAATCCATACATTTAATATATGTTTAATATTTATATCAAAATTATACATTTAATAATATTCATAATTTAATAGCTCCTAAATAATTTTATTGATAGTTTATATCAATAAGGCCTACATGCTAATAAAGTACACCTTAAGTAAGTGATTGAAGCGAGAATATTTTAACCCTATTAGAATAAATTACGAGTCAATGCAACTCAGCAGCTCAACAACATTCAATTTGCCTTAACTTGACAAGGTCTAATTCGCATCAACACGACAATAGGAATGTGTTTTTGTCAGCATATGTCACATCCTTGTAAATACATTGGCTACACCCACACAAAAAAAAACGTCATACTTCATAATAATTCGAGCCACCAGAGTCTTTTGTGTGACCATTTATGTAGCCTTCCAAATGGAGTGGCGACATATGAGTCTTTCAATAAGGAATGTCCTTCCCAAGATAAAAGGATTCCCGCTCTCTTTTTCATTTTCTTTTTCTTTGATCAACTGCCCTAACATCTTCTCCACCTCTTCTCTGACTAGCTTTGTGTAGGGATTGAAAACATTTCTAAATTGAACATATAAAGACCTTAGAATTTGTCAATTCTGAAATATAAGATATAAGAAAATGATACAATACATAAAATAAATCAACCAAACAATTAGTAAAGTAGTATTTAAAAAAATTTAAAGCAAGAATACTTGTCAAACAGAGCACGATGGACCTAAATAAATAAATTGACAAGTAGTTAACTTATTTTAATTTATATGACAAATTATAGAAAAGCTATTTATATCTCTTCAATTAGATAAATTAAAAAAAGAGGCATTTACATACATAGCACACAATTTTTATGTATTTACATTTTAACACCTAAACATTCCAATTTACATGCATACCACTAAATTTTTTAATTTCACATCAAAAATATCAAAATCACTACATTTTTAAAATGAAATGCAGCTTTTATGCATATGGTTTTGACCCCATGGTGTTGTAAGTGTAAATATCAGAATTTAAATGTTAGATAAGCAAATATATATAAATTGTGTGATACATATATAAATCCTTAAATCAGATACAGAGCTATTGATATACCGCACTAATAAAGTTCATAGTCCTAAAGGTTGCGTGGGAAATTAGATTTCATTTACGTTGGCAGGGAGAATTTCTTCACGTTAGGACAGGTTTAACAGCCTTATCCATACCGAAAACAAACCACGTTGCGGCTTGCGTTTCGTTTGGTTTGATCGGTAAAATTGAAGTTGGAAAGAATTTTTGTTATAAATGAGAAATTTTAGATGATGATATTTTGCGATTATGCGTGGTATGATTACTATATTTATTTTAATACGGGTATTGATGCATTAGAGCACTCTGACGTGAATTTTGAATCTAAGTTAGAAGTCTGAGGCAGATTTTTAAGCAAGAAATATTCAAATCTCGATAAAAACTTTTTTAGAATTTTGATTTCGGCAAACATATAGTCAAACCGACCAACTCGACAAGAAGAACTCAATGTTGCCAAAATTAGTCCAATCCGAGTCAAATCAAGCTCGTATCAAGTTATTAAACAACACTTGAAAGTTTTTTGGATATATTTAGAACGTTAAACGAATGCTCAATCTAGCAAGCATATAGTTGAAACGAGCTTCTCGACAAGAGAAATCCAACGAGCCTAATATTGCTCAATTCTGGCATCATTAAGGCCTCAAATTTCATCAAACGCCGTCTAATTGAATGAAGCTCTCCGGACCGTCCGATTAAAGTAGTTCATATTCTTGCATTCATTGCACCCAAAACACTATAAATAAAGCTCCACCCCTCTCATGAGAGGAGGCTTGTGGCTTAAGAGAGAACTTAAAAATTTGAAAAGGAGCTGCAGTCCATCACCACCCCTGTCGTCGTCGACCACCACCAAACGCCGTCAACGCCCGCCGACTTTTGCTCCTAGGGCTCGCATTTGCTTAGATTTGAGGCAAATTTAAGGCAAAGGAACTTCGGATTTCATCTTCTCTAGGTAAGAGCTACACTTTGAACTAAAAAAAATTTGATTTTCACCAAAAATTTATCTCACATTGCCGAGATTTGAAAATTTTGGAATTTTTTGAGAGATTTTGAGACAAGCCTTTGGTGAAGAACTCTTACTTAGTAGATTTAAGTTTAAAGCGTTTTACATTGTGATTTTCGGAATTTTTGGAATTTATTCAGATTTTTTTTTATTTTCCCTAGATTTTCTATGGCACCAAGAATGAGCAAAGGAAAAAAGAAAAGTAGATTATGATGAACAAAAATTTGTTAGCTTCAGTGTTAGTGCTTGATTCAATAGTCTACTTGAGCATAAAAAAGAAATTTTGGATCGTGGTTTTAAAAATCCGAGAAGAGAAGTGGAGCGGTTAATCAATGCTCGACAGTGGGAAAATTTTTGTTATTTTACTGCTGATGCGATTATTAGTGTAGTGATGAAATTCTATGTCAACTTTACGGAGGCTTCTGACGACTTTGTTTTTATTTGTGGAAAAATGGTGGAGTTTTCTCTGAGAATAATTAATAAGTTTTATCAGTTAGAAGATGTTTACAGTTGCCAATATAAATCATTTTCTGCTACAAATGAGGCCTTGGATGAGGTTATTTCTTTTCTGACTGATGGAAGAGGAACCCGGAAAGTGAAAAATGGTGTAAAGGTAAACTTTCCTCTTTCTATGCTTAATGCAGTATCTAAGGTTTGGCGCTACTTTATTTCTGGAAGAATGATTCCAACATATCATCATAGTGTGGTGACCAAGGACAAAGCCATCCTGAACTTCTGTATTCAGGAGGTGATGAGGATAAATGTAGGCTTTATTATTTATATGAACACTAGATCTATTGCTTTGGGAGAGACCACTAGTGGTTTGGCACATCCTGCACTTATTTTCACACCATGTGAATAGGTAGGAGTTGATTTTAGACCTGAGGAAGAGAGGATTGAGCCTCTAAAACCCTTTGGGCCTACCAATATAAAGACATATGAATCTCAAGTTGATTAGAGATCTGAAAGTAAGACTAGAGATATGCCTTCTACTTCGAGGACCCCTACTTCTAGTGACCTTACTAACTAAGAACTTTTGGACCAGATGATGATCCAGCAGGGAGATATCTTAAGAATGGATCATAGATTGAAAAACATGGATGCAAAAAATGCTCACACTGATGATTTGATACGGCAAAAGTTCGAATATGATGATGCTTATGATGATGCGCTGGTGAGATACATGAAGGGTGATCATTCAGTTCAGTTTCCTACTCACCCTGTTCTTACTCCATATCAGTGGCAAAATTTGGATGTAGAAGAACAAGAAGATGATGATGATTGGTGATTTTTTTTAGTTTATGTTTGATTGTACTTTGTTATTATGTTGTTTGTTTTTGTTATATTGTTGAGACTGTTTGTTAGATTGTGAGACCCTATTTTGTTGTTATGTTGAGTTATGAACTGTAGTTTGTAAAATTATTTTCATTTATGAAGTTCAGTTTAATTCTGTTGTTAGTTTTTGTATTTTATTAAATGTATTGTAATTAACACTTTCTTAGCAGATTTTATATGTATTATGCGTAATTTAATGTTTTAAGTCTTGTAGCTTTTTATATTAGCACCTGCAGTATTTCAGAATTAAAATTCCAAAATCAGAACCTTCAACAGGTATGTCTTTTCTTTATGTATTTAATATTTTCTTTCACCCTTTATTTTTCAGTTTTTCATGCTAAATTTTTTAAAAATTTAAGTTTGGAGGGAAATAAAAATTCCTTTTTAAAGAAAGAAACTTAATTTTATTTGTTCTCCTTAGCTATACTTTCAAAAATTTTAAATTTAACATAACATTTGGTATTAGGGGTTAACTTTAGATAACTATATTTATGTTTCTAAATATAAAGTAAACTTAAGTAAAAATTTTCAATAATAAAGGTTAATTTTAGAGATTAAGATATTTGGTATAAACGAAAAAGACTATATTTTTCTATTTTAAGTAAAGAAAATTGTATTTTTTAAATATTAAAAATTTTAAAGGTTCATGTAAGAAGAAAAGAATTAAACTTTATGAAATATTTAAACTAATTTAAATTTTTTATGTGAAGAAATGTGACAAGTTTTTGACTTTAAGAAGAGGATAGTGAAGTTCAAAATTAAAGGCTATCCAGATATAGTAATCCTCACATATATAAAAAAAAGAAAAAAAAAAGAAAAGAAAAAAAAAAGAAAGGATGGGGGGAAAGGCTTGAGGAGAGGCC
>NW_018240937.1:1046-1752 GCF_001263595.1 Phalaenopsis equestris | reverse complement strand
TTGACTACATTTTCTAAACTTATATTTCAGTATTAGCATATTTACTAGTAAAGTTTCATGAAGTTCTTTTTCATATGGATATTCTAAGTGACTTTAATATGAATAATTTGCAATTTTCCTTGAAAAAAATAGAGAATAAAAAATCTTAGACTTAACTGCTAGATATTCTTATAGCTTTAGTATTAACTGAAGTTATTTTACATTCTTCTTAAATTGTATTATTGTATTTAGTGGACCAAAATATAAAAATCTAGAAGTTAAAATCTTTACCATGAGTCATATTTTTATGTAGTAAAGCAGTTACTTGAAGATAAGCAACATTTAAGTATGAGAGATTTTGATACACAAAAAATATATGCATTTTTAGACCCATATTTTATACTAATTTTTTGGTGATATTACACTTTAATGGAAGGTATTTTTACGTTTTATTGCTGGTTGTTGAATTTTAGGACTTGAAGCAAAAAGAAAGTGAAAATGATGAAATTTGGAGCAAAAATGAAAAAGTTGAAAATTTGTTCAGCTCCGACGACGCCATACTGGGCGTCGACGACATCGTTTGACAAAGAGTGGAAATTAATTAAATGAAAACTGGCGTTGATGGCGCCAGAATGTGCGCCGACAACGCTTATGGCGGTTCAGGCCCTATTTCTAGAAGATTCAACAAATCTGGATGCTTTTTGAAGAGTTTTTGGAGGCACCTATT
>NW_018240937.1:0-859 GCF_001263595.1 Phalaenopsis equestris | reverse complement strand
AGTGTCTTTAGAGTTTTGAGTTTTTGTGGTGAGTTTAAGTGTGAATTCTTCTCTAAGAAGTGTTGAAGAGGAAGAGAAGTGAGAGATTTCTTCTTCCTATATTTTCTAAGAGAGGCTACAAGGGATTTGCTTTAAGAAAAAATTTTAGATAAGTGTTGTTTGTTTATTATTTTTGTATGAACTTTCTTTTATATATGAAATTTATATTTTGTTGTATCTTTCTTATGAATTCTGAATAGTTTACTTTATCTTTCTCCCTACTATGAGATATGGTGAAATGAAGAGATAATATGGATGTGTCAATATTAAAACATAAAATAAATTGTGATGATTTTTCAACTCCGTACTTAATTTACTTTTCGATCTGGCCAATTGAATTGTTAAAATGTGTTGTGAAACATATGATCTGGGAAATGGAGTATGAGTTCTACAACAGAGTGAGGATCACATTTGATTCCATAAAAGAGAATTTTGTTCATGGAATTAAGTGTCAATAAATAGAAAAATATACTTTGTTGGGTGTAGAATTGGAGAACCTTTAGGGTGACAGACTAAAATCCCTAATTTGGTCTTAGTGTTTAAAAATTGGCACAATACATATTAGAACCATTTATCTCATCTCATTTCACGAAAACGGAGCCAGTATCCTCCTACCCTAGCCACAAATTTAGGGACTAAACCTGGGATTAACCAATAATTTTCTATAACACTGTATTAGGGTAGAGAATTAAAACTGCTCCTATTGGCACAATACATATTAGAACCATTTATCTCATGTCATTTCACAAAAACGTAATTGTAGTGGGAAAGATGCTTTTTCACAAAAGAATCTTCATCACATAAACATAGTTTAATAGTT
>NW_018240936.1:0-937 GCF_001263595.1 Phalaenopsis equestris | reverse complement strand
GTCTTGGTTTTGTCATATTATCCAAATTTGACCCCTTAAATTATTAAGGCATATTATCCAAATTTGACCCCCTAAATTATTAAGGGGACTTTTGGGTCAATGTGATAATTATTAGGTCATACATTGATTATTTTGACCAAATTTAATTTATTTGGTCAAGGATTGACCAATATAGCCCATGTGGTGGTCATCGGGTCATGTATTAATTATTTTAACCATGTTTGACTACTTAGGTCAAGAGTTGATCAATGTAGTCAAGGTGGTGGTCATTAGTCATGTATTGACCATTTAGACCAAGCGTTAGTGAATGATGTATGTAGTTGATAAAATGATTCAGTTTAACCATTTCAGGGTTTGGACAGATTGACTCATCCAAACTGACCAAAGTTGATCAGTTTGACCAAAATTATGTCAAAGTTGACAAATTATGGTAATTAAGTATCAATGTTAACTTTATGATCATTATGATGACCATTAAGTCAAAGTTTGACCAGATTAAGGTTTGTCACTACTAATTTGATCATTTTGGGGTATTGTCATTATTAAGATCCAAAAGGAGTTCTTTGAGGGTTATTTCAATTTTTAGAGTTTTAATGACCCTAAATATATTCAAAGAAGTCAATGTTGGTAGACCCTTTATCTTGATGATCACAATAATTATTTTCAAGTCTTCTGAATATGTCTGAGAATCTTAAGTCATAAGATTTCCCTAGTTGAATTTGGTAATATGGATGTGATTTTAAGACCCTCACTAAAGTGAGGTCAACAATTTGATTTTCTTTAATTAACCTTTCACTTTTGATTTTAATTTTATTATTAGACTCCTTTGTATCATTCTTTGTTCATTACAGTTTGGGACAAACATATGGTCCCGCAAATTTTTATTAATAGCTCAAAAGAGTTAATTCAACAACATATGTTAAAATAAAAAAAAAAA
>NW_018240935.1:0-1199 GCF_001263595.1 Phalaenopsis equestris | reverse complement strand
TTATTGGATGCATCCTACAATCTTCACTGCAAATATGAGATAAAGTGCTCATCAATCGATTTATGAGTGCTACATAAATGTTGTTGAAAATTTTGAACAACTTTTCATAATCTTGAAATTCTCATATTTCTTGATTCTTTACTTTCGGGGACAATTTTTAGGATATTTTTAGGATAAAAGTTTTCGCATATGGTTTAATAACACTATGGCTCAAGCAATTCATGATACAAGTTAAATGAATTTGTTGTTGCCTATAAGGTCCGTGTTACAATGCTAGAGGGTTCATAGTAATACCGATAGAAGGGATATGGTTGCAGAATTCAACAAGAAAATAATAAAGAAAATAAGAAAATCAACAAAAAGAGAGAGAGAGAATGCAAAAAACATAAAATAGGAACTAAATACATTGGAGAGACACTAATCAAATAAACGATACAAGATATGAGAGTTTCCTACTCTCACAACCAATCGTGATACAAAAATCACCACCTGAAGGACCGACAAAAGAAAGAGATCAGGGATGTCACCACCAACAACGGAGGGATACAATTGCCACTACCTAACGTTGTGGATACAGACTTGTTCCCTTCCGAGAACCACGAAAGGGAGCAAAGGCTCTCACAACACTCAAACAAACAAAAACTTGTTCCCATCAGAAATGTCACCCCACCACAACGGAGGGATACAATTGCCACCACCTAACGTCGTGGATACAGACGTGTTCCCATCCGAGAACCACGAAAGGGAGCAAAGGCTCTCACAACACTCAAACAAACAAAAACTTGTTCCCATCAGAAATGTCACCCCACCACAACGGAGGGATACAATTGCCACCACCTAACGTCGTGGATATAGACGTGTTCCCATCCGAGAACCACAAAAGGGAGCAAAGGCTCTCACAACACTCAAACAAACAAAAACTTGTTCCCATCAGAAATGTCACCACCAAAACGAAGGGATACAATTGCCACCAACTAACGTCGTGGATATAGACGTGTTCCCATCCGAGAACCACAAAAGGGAGCAAAGGCTCTCACAACACTCAAACGAACAAAAACACGAACATTATTTATTTATAAGCACTAAGATTCCTCTTATTATAAGTTTGCCATCCAAATTGAAAAAAATACATAAATATAGAGAAGTAAAACATAAAAACTGAATTTCAATATAATGTGGACAACACTAGTATCGACGGT
>NW_018240934.1:0-205 GCF_001263595.1 Phalaenopsis equestris | reverse complement strand
GAAGAATTAGAGAAAGTAACAAGGAGAGGCAAAGACAGTGAGAGAGTGAGAGAGATCAAGAAAAAGAGGTAGTAATAAGAAGTGAGAGGGGAAAGATGGGGAGAGTTGGAGAGAGATCTAGAGAGAGAAAGGAGAGAACAAAGAGATTGACCTAGAAATAAAGTGACATGGTAGAGATAGTGTGAGAAAGGTGAGAGGAAGGGAG
>NW_018240933.1:0-323 GCF_001263595.1 Phalaenopsis equestris | reverse complement strand
GAATGAATTTAGTGGAGTTTCACTTCGTTTTTGGGCGAAATATGACTTAGGAATTGAATTTGGGAGTTTTGAAAGGGTAACTCCTGCCAAAAAACAACAAAAAACCAACATTCAAACTCTAGAACCGCCATCTCACCGGTCTCCCCGCCGGGGGGGTCGTGGGCGCCGTCGATGAGCCTCTGTATTTATTTTGCCTGGAATCTCGGGAAAAACCCGCCGTCGGCAGAGTCAAGGGCATCGTCGGCAGCGTCAAGGGCGCCGTCGGCGCCTAAGGAAAAAATTGCACAATTTCACTCTAGTCTGAATGCGTTCCAATTTTTCTC
>NW_018240932.1:0-443 GCF_001263595.1 Phalaenopsis equestris | reverse complement strand
AATTAGCATGTTGATTAGAAAATTCAAAGAAAATTTTGGAAGGTTTATGATGAGTAGGGAACCTTTAGGAAAATTTTTCATGAGTCAAGTCATTTAAAATGCACCTAATTTTCTTAAACACTAAATCACTAAGATATTTATTTTGGAAAATATAAATATCAAAATTACTTGATTTTTGATCTCAACTGCTTTCTAAGATCCAGAGAACTCCCCATAAAAATTTCAAAGCATTTTGAGTACATTTGATGGTCTAAATTGATTTTTCAAGTTAAATATCTTTTTTGGCACTAAAATGATTTTTAATGAACAAAATATAATTCAAAAATTTATTAAAACTAATTTTTTTAGTTCTATGTGATCATGGGTGTTTTATAAAAATAAAGCGATATTTAAAATAAAAACTTAATATTTAGTTTATTTTAAATATTTAAAATAATTAAAAA
>NW_018240931.1:0-3197 GCF_001263595.1 Phalaenopsis equestris | reverse complement strand
CAAACCCCACACCAAAAATAGTGCCGACAGTAGGTTAGAACTTTTCCTATTTGAGTTCATCTCGTTCTCTGTGGGATCGACAATCAGACTCCAATCTTGGTACTACCATCTCGTTCCCTATGGGATCGACAATCGGACTCCAATCTTGGTACCACTGATATGTCATGTACATTTGCATGACCACCCCAACACCTAGTGTGTGTCATGACTCCATTATATTTTTTCATTCTCTATTTTTTTTCCATGTTAAATATTGTTCTTTTTGTTTTCCGTGATTTTTATATTTTGTTTATTTCTATTGGAAGATTTTTTCGGATATCTTGAATTGATTTCTGCAATTTTATCACTTCTTTCCCCTAATAACCTTGAGTCTTCCAACCTTGAGACTTCCAATTAGAAAAGTTAGCAAAAGGACTCGGCCCTCCTTCTCCCCCATGACTCAACTGAACTAAGACTTTGTTTGATTAAGTTCTGAAATAACTTTTTTTGGTGAAACATAAAGTGTTTTCAATGTTTTCTCAAATGAGACTTCATTGAAATGCGACTTAGTATCAACTTCACCATTAAAATTGGAGAGTTGATTTGAAGATTCTTTAGTTAAAAGTGTAACAACCCACATTCACTTTTATTGTTTGGATGAAATTTGAAAGTTCTTGATGTCCGTTGAAGTGTAATAACTCATCTTCATCTATATTATTTGGTTTAGATTAATCAAACCAAATTGATCCAAAGCAATCTTCTCAATTGTATCCCATGTTTGTTAATCTTAAACAAGACTTTAAGGGTTCCAACTTAGAGAACAAATCTACATACCATGCGAGCACAAGGATTAAGAGTCTTTGGTCTAATGGTCGGTTTCCTTGACATTGTTTTCCATGAATTCAATTGAAATAGAAGTTGATGTAGAAAAAAGAAAAATAATTTTGATATATCATTTTGTTTCTTTCTATAATATCATTATCATCTTCATCAACATGTATTTATGAAGGGAAATCCTAACGCAAAAACTCGAATTATCTATTTTCGTATTATTTTCTTATGATTGAGTATTGATTTGCGTAAATCCATTAAAAATTTAGGTTTTTGAGAGTTAAAAGAAGATAAATCAATTAAGTTTAACCCTATATTAGTTTTTCTTTGATATGTGTATGTATTCAAATCAGCTCGTTATTCGCAAATAGCTCATGTTCGTCTTGTTAAGTAGCATGCATTAGGTTCATTCTTAAAGAAAATGAGCCGAATATAAATATTTTTTTTTAGCTCGATTTATAAATGAGTTGAACATGAAAAAAAGTTTGGTCTATCGTACTTGGCTCATTTTGACTGGAAATAATTGTAATTAAATAATAATATTTATTTTTATATTGTATATTAAAAAATGACAAATCTATTTTTTTTTTAAAATGTGTGATATAGATATTAACAGTATAATTTTAGACGTTCAATTTGTAAATACATAGGATTTGGCTAGTATATATGCCAATGCTCCTAAAATCCTATCCCATGATTTAAGCTTTCGGTATGTAAATTCATAGGATTTGGGTGGTAGGCATGTAAATTCTCCTAAAAATCTTTGTTGTCCCCCCCACCTCACCGCCTGCACATTTAGATATTATATATGTGAGATTTATAAGAAATGACTAACTACTTTTTTAAAAGATATTACATATGTAAGATTTATAAGAAATGACTAGTATGCATTTAATTAAATGCCTGAATAAAATCTAGCCTTTCACATATCCTGCCCCGCCCCATGAAAAAATTGTTTGCTACAGAATTTGCATGCATGCGGACTTCAGTACAACATGATTGTATTAATTATATTTTGCGCTGTCTCAAAAATAGAACCAATAAAATAATGTTATACTGAAGTTAGCATGCCTAAATTATGCGCATCTAATAATTACTCCGGCCCCATGACTTGGCTTTTAAGCTTATTATTGATGTTTAAAGGTATGATAGATGACAAAAATTGCAAAATTTTTATGGTGCACACGGTGACAGATGATGTACAATGAGCTTGATAAAAAATCAAATGAGCTTTTTGATTAATCAAATTTAAATTTGAGCTGGCTCGTTAAATAGTTAAACAAGCTAAACACGAGCTAATTCAAATGAATGAGCTTAAATCGAATTGAACATGAACATGCCACTCACAAGCCAATTCGAACTATAACAATAAAAAATTCGAACTTAACAAAAAATTCGAACTATAACTATAAAAATTGGCTCATTCGGTATATGTTATTGAATATAATAATGTTAAAATAATAAATTTCTAAATTTAACATAGAATTTTAAATGTAAAATTTAATCAACTTCCAAGTACAAGAGAAAGAGTAGGAACATAATAAGAATGACTTGTATAGGCGCGAACATGGGCGCAAATGTATTTTGTGTATATGGAATAAAAATTAATATACATTTTTTTATTAAAAGGATATATTTCATTTGGTTGTATTTGTTTGAGCATATGATTAAGTTAGAGCCATTTGCAACAAGGTTTTAAGGAGCACTATACCTTGGAGTGTGAAAGATTAGCATAATGATAAAAAATTGGGCAATTTGTAATCTATTTTAGGTAAATAATTTTTTTTTTTTTTGTGCCATTCCTTATTGTAGGCTTATTCTTTGCCAATTATTTACATGTTTTAATTCTTGATAATAGAATTTGTAATATGGTTAAATTATTCCTTGTAATTGTATTAATATAATGTGTCATTTACTTTTCAACTTAATTAATTGCACAAAGAAGATATGAAATATTTGAGTTTTTGGTACTTTTTGGATGTATAATTAGTGTATGTTGTTGAATTTAGATGCTTTGATCATTTTTTTATTAGCGGATAAAAAAAATTAAAATTAATATTTATACTTCTTAGAAATATGCTCTTAATTTTCATCTCAACATGTAATGTTAGATTTCTATGATTTCATCATCTTGAAGTAATAATAATTTCTAAAATAATATTTCAATTTGTCATTGCAAAAATTTATTGTTAGACCTAATGGGGAGGTGTGATATATAGCCGTGATACTATCCAATTCTCATGTATTTATAAGTCTTAACTCCTAAATTTTATTTTATTTTACATTTATATCACTTAAATCTGTCATACCAAATAGAAAATATCACTATTTTAATTTTCCAGTATGTAAAATACACAATTTCATGTATATGTAAGACGACATATATG
>NW_018240930.1:79817-81235 GCF_001263595.1 Phalaenopsis equestris | reverse complement strand
GGAGGTGTTTAATATCCCGAAACCCGACAGCTTCTTACGGGCAACCCCACAAACAAACAATTCCTGAAATAACGCCGACAACAACATGTAAGAATCAGGCTGGTATTGTCTCAGTCAACAATTGGAAAGAATCACATGAGGTTGTATGAATGAGAATGTAGTTCATAAGATTGAATGCAAATAAATAGAGAAATATTCATTGATGAGTGTAGAGTTGAGGACTTTAAAGTGACAGGTTAAAGCCCCCAACTTGGTTTATTGTTTTATGTTCTAATACGAGAATGTTAGCCCCCAAGTGAAGGGAATCGAGGGAACTCTAGAGTGAGAGCTAGTGTCTTCCCTGCCTAGCCAGTCTTTAGAACTATTCAAACTTTAAATTAGTCAATGTTCTTTATAGCATCTCTAGTAAGGGTAAATAATATTATTGCTCCTATTTAGAACAACACAATTTGCATACTTCCACAATAGAATTCCTATACTTATTATTGATTCATGGTAAGAAGAAATATATTTTCATGCTAAATACCTTTCTTTTACAAAAACTTTAGTTATCTCTTAGTTGTTACTGTTTTGTTAAAATATCAAAAATACCAAAAATATTTAAATTTTAAATTCCTACAAAAATCATTTTTAGTTTAAGTAATTATCTTTTTAAAAATAAAAAATCTTTCTAAACAGTGCAAATTGCATAATCTTCCCTATAGGTTTGATATTCAGGTCTTAATCAAAAAGTCCCATATTATTTAATAACGATACGTATATTTGCGTAGTATCCCAATATAAATATATATAAATTAAAAAGTTAAAATCTTATTTTTCTTCAGGATCAAGTTTTTTTGTTTTGTTGCAAAATAAGGAAATATAAGTGAAAAATGCCATCAGAACTATTGTTATACTGTGCATAAGCATTAAGTATCTAGGGATCAAGTTTTTGGTGTCGTTTCCGGGGAAGTAAACTAAGTAATTTTTTATATTTAGAATGTCTTATTTAAACTTTAAATATTGCACCTCATTTGTATGTTTTATTTTATTTTATGTTAGTGTAAGTATAGTTCAGGTTCTGAAAGACTAGTGCCCTACAATTTTGAATTAGAACGAACTATTAGAAAAATCAGAAAAACTAAAAAATTAAAAATATTGAAAAATCCAAAAAAAATTACAGAAATGGTAAACCAAAATAATCAAAATGCTGAAATTCATCAAAAGTTCAAACCTTTAAGAGATTATGCCAACCCTACTATAGAAGAACTTCATTGTAGTATTCAAAAACCTACTGTAGTGGCTAATTCATTTGAGCTTAAACCTACTATTATCCAAATGGTATCAAATAATCATTTTGGGGGATCACCAATTGAAGATCCAAATTTACATCTTACCAATTTTCTAGAATTGTGCATTTAAATATGATGGTGTTTCAA
>NW_018240930.1:76822-79766 GCF_001263595.1 Phalaenopsis equestris | reverse complement strand
GGATAAAGCTAACGGATAAAGCTAAGATGTGGTTGATTTCATTAGCATCTGGATTTATCAGAACTTGTGGTGATTTAGCACAAAAATTCCTTGCTAAATATTTTCCACCATCAAAAATTGCGAAGCTTAGAAATCATATTACATCTTTTAATTAGTTTGAAGGGGAATCTATTTATGAAGCATGGAAACGATTTAAAGAACTCTTAAGAAAGTGTCCACACCATGCTATACCAGATTGGTTAATAATTCAAAATTTTTATAATGGATTAATTGGTTCTCTTAGATCTGACGCTTATGCTTTAATAGAAGAGATGGCTACCAATAATTTTAATTGGCCTTTTGAGAGGGTAAATCCAAAAAAAGTAGTAAGAAAGTAGCCAACATTCATGAAACTGATGCATTTACCATGTTAGCAAATCAATTTGCTGAAATTTCAAGGAAGTTAGACCAATTTGGAATGAATTTTTTCAACCAATTTCCATGATTGAAGAGAATTCATTAGGCCAAATGGTAGATTCTCAGGCATCATTAGAAACTTTGAATGTCATAAATAATAAGAAAAATAACCCATATTACAATTATTATAACCCAGGTTGAAAGAATCTTCCCAACTTTAACTGGAATAATAATTCGGGTGGTAATAATCAGTAATGGGGGAATAGCCAAGTAAACCCATTGGGAAATTGAAACAACCAAAGGAATAATAATTATAGATCTACTTATCCTCCAGGTATCAACAGTAATACAAAATTTAAGGATAAGAAGTTGTCTATAGAAGAAGTGGTATTACAAATGGGTAATCAATTACAAAGTCAAGGAGCTACAATTAGAAATATTGAGAATCAACTTAGGCAAATCACAAGTTCATTAAGTAATAGATCCCAAGGAACACTTCCTAGTACTACTGAATCAAATCCAAAAGACCAGAATAAAGAGCAAGCTAAAGCCGTACAACTTAGAAGCAGAAGAGAGTTGGAAGGTAGGATTCAAAAAGAGATTGAAGTAGAGAGAGAAGAAATTGAAGAATCAAAATAGGATGCTCCGAAAGATTCTTAAAGACCTATTTCTCCTCCGAAAATTAATGCGCCTGACTCTCTAGTTATGGGTAGTCTACGTAGGTAGTTCTTTCACAGATATTGGTTTAAGCTGCCTTCGCCCGAGCTTGTTTCGGTGGACATTCTTAGCCAATCCTTGCGAGGTTTACGCACGTAGACTTTCCACGTTTTACTTTTTCCCTTATTTTTTATTTTGTCGTATATCTCATCTTATTCGTTGCACTTAGTGAGGAGTGTAGTGATATAATTCAAAAGAAAAACTTCCTGAAAAGCTTAAAGATCATTGCAGCTTCACAATTCTATGTGTAACAGAAGATAGATTTTATGTGAAAGCTTTATGTGGTGCAAGTATTAACCTTATGTCATTATCAATATTTAAAAGGTTGGGATTAGGAGAAATAACCCCTACTACTGTAACTCTGCAGTTAGCAGACCATTCAATAACCTATCCTAAAGGAGTTATAGAAGATGTCCTAGTGAAAGTGGATCAATTTATCTTTCCTATTGATTTCATTGTGCTAGATATTAAGGAAGATAAAGAGATACCTATCATTTTGGGGAGACCTTCCCTAGCCACATGAAGATGAATGATAGATATGCAAAAAGGGGAATTAACAATGCGTTTCAATGATCAAACTATTAACCTTTTTAAGGAAGATTCAAGTTATGTTCAAGAAAGTTTTGAAATTTTGGACATGATAGACAAAGATAAATCATTTAGTCCATCTATTGAAAAACCTCCAGAACTTGAGTTGAAATTACTTCCTGAACATTTAAAATATGACTTTTTAGGAGATTCCTCTACTTTACCTGTTATAATTTCCTCGAAGTTAATAAAGGAAGAAGAAGACAAATTGATGAAAATTCTGAAAAAATTTTAAGAAAACCTTCGGATGGATAATTGCTGATATTAAAGGAATCAGTCATTCAATTTGTATACATAGAATTAATCTGAAATAAAACTGCAAACCCAGGGCTGATCCACAAAGGAGATTAAATCCTGTTATGAAAGAGGTTGTTAAGAAAGAAATTTTAAAGTGGTTAGATGCTGGAATTATCCATCCTATTTCAGATATTGCATGGGTTAGTCCAATTCATTGTGTTGCTAAGAAAGGAGGAGTTACTGTAACTGTGAATGAGCATAATGAGTTCATACCTACTAGGCAAGTTACAGGGTGGCGAATATAGAAAATTAAATCCTAAATTAAATCCTACCACTAGGAAAGATCATTTTCCACTTCCCTTTCTAGTCAAATGCTGGATAGACTAGTTGGGCATAAAAATTTTTATTTTCTGGATGGATATACCGGTTGTCACCAAATTCAAATATCTCCTGAGAATCAATAGAAAACAACATTTACCAGTCCTTATGGTACTTTTATTTTTAGAAGAATGCCCTTAGGTTTATGTAATACCCCAGCTACATTTCAAAAATGTATGTGGCAAATTTTTGTGATGATGGGCAATTTTTTGTGATTTAATTGAAAAAGGGAATGAAGTCCTAATGGATGACTTTTTAGTGTTTGGAACTTCATTTAACTCATGTTTAAAACATTTATCTAAAGTTCTTAAGCACTGTAAAGAGACAAACTTAGTCCTTAACTGGGAAAAATGTCAATTTATGGTAGCAGGAGGAATTGTATTAGTTCATCAAATATCAAAAAATGGTATGAAAGTAGATCCTGCAAAACTTCAAGTGATCGTTAATTTACCTTATTCATTAAATGTAAGGGAAATTAGGAGTTTTTTAGGACATGTTGGATTCTACATGCGATATATTAAGGACTTTTTAAAGAATGCTAAAAGAATATGGCATTTACTGGAGAAAGATGCAATGTTCAATTTTAATGAGGAATGCCTAAAAGCTTTTAAATTATTAAAAGAAAAAT
>NW_018240930.1:73990-76767 GCF_001263595.1 Phalaenopsis equestris | reverse complement strand
AAAACTTTTGAACTTATGTGTGATGCAAGTGATTATGCTATTGGAGCTATTTTAGGACAAAGATATGATAAAAATTTTAAAGTTATTTACTATTCTAGTAAAACTCTTGATGAAACTCAAATTAGTTATACAACAACATAAAAAGAGTTATTAGCAATAGTATATGCCTTTGATAAATTTAGATCATATTTGATTGGAACTCATTGTATAGTGCATACAGATCATTATGCTATTAAGTAAAAGAAGGATACTAAACTGAGACTTATAAGATGGATTCTTCTTTTACAAGAATTTGATTTTGAAATAGTAGATCAAAAGGGAACTAAAAATCAAATTGCTGATCATTTGTCCAGGCTTGAATTAGAAAAACCACTCTATTTTGAAAAAGAAATTAATGAACATTTTCCAGATGAAAAATTGTTCACTTTAAATGAGTGGCGTGTTCCGTGGTATGCCGATATTGTGAACTATATTGTTAGTGATATTAAACCCTATGAAATGACATACCAACAAATGAGAAAATTTATTTCTGAAGCTAAGACTTATTTTAGGGATGACCCATATTTATATAAACAAGGAAAGGATCTGATCATTCGAAGAAGTGTACTATTAGAAGAAACTTATGAAATTATTGAAAAATGTCATAATTCTAATTTTGCGGGACATTTTGGTGTTGATAAAACAACATACAAAATTTTACAATCTGGATTTTGTTGGCATTGGCCTACAATTTTTAGAGATGTTAATCCTTATATCAAAACTTGTGATAGATGTCAAAGAGTAGGCAATATTTCTAGAAGAAATTAGATGCCCCTCAATTATAAGCTAGAAGTTGAAATATTTTATGTTTGGGGATTAGATTTCATTAGACCATTTACACCATCTTTCAGAAGTTTATATATTCTGTTAGTAGAGAACTATGTATCCAAATGGATAGAAGTTGTTGCTTTACCTCGCTGTGGCTTAAAGTGTTGCAAAATTTTTGAAAACGAATATATTTTGTAGATTTGGGATGCTGAGAGTTATCATTATTGATGGTGGAAGTCATTTCAGAAATGTCATTATCGAGAAGTTATTAAAGAAATACCATATAAATCATAGGATTAATACTACTTATCATCCTCAAACAAGTGGTTTGATTGAATTATCCAAACGAGAAATTAAAAGAACTTTAGAAAAGTCTATGAATCCAACAAAAATGGATTGGTCAGTGAAACTTGATTATGCTTTGTGGGCTTACAGGACTGCATATAGAACTCCTATAGAAATGTCCCCATATAGGCTAATATTTGGGAAAGCTTGACACTTATCGGTTGAACTTGAGCATAAAGCATATTGAGCTATTAAAGAGTTCAATTATAATTTATAATTTAAAAGATGCAAAAAATTGTTAAAATTAAATGAGCTTGAAGAGATAAGGAATGAATCTTTTGAGAGTGCTAAGATTTATAAAGAAAAAATGAAAATGTGGCATGATCGAAAGATTCTTACTAAAAATTTTCAATCAGGGCAACAAGTTTTGCTATATAATGCAAGGTTAAGATTATTTTCAGGCAAACTTAAGTCATGATGGATGGGCTCATTTGTTGTGATAAAAGTTTATCCTTATGGAGCTATAGATATTATCCTAATTCTGAGAAAATTTTTAAAGTGAATAGCAATAGAATGAAACCTTATTATATAGGGGATCAACATAAATATAATGATGGAATGATGTTGAGTCAACCAAAATGAGCACTGGTTACGTCGGGCTGACGACGTAAAACCAAGCACTTTTTCGGAGGCAACCCATAGTTATCAGAGTATTTTTGCTTTGATTATTGTTATGAGTCTGAAGAAATTTGGGGTAGTATTTTTGAGTTTATTATGTGCGAGTAATAATTTTTAGACTTTATTTAGTAACCTAGACATGTTAGAATAAGAATATGGACGTTAAGTTGACTGGTACAAAAATGTGCACTGGTGCTTAAGCACGACAGTTTAATCACACGTGCAAATTTCAATTTCTAGATGGTATAACTGCAATTTAGTTGGAATAAACATATCTTGGCAGTTTCTAGTTGTGTCTAGAAGTTATGAGGGGGAATTGGCCTATAAATATATGGGGTTTGTGAAGGAATTTCACCCCAAATTATTTTTAGCCCTAAAAGTCTTAGAAAGAGAGATATTTAGAGAGAATGTCTTCATGGGAGATGGATTTGAAGAAGAAGGAAGAAGCCATGAAGAAGAAGTTCATTAGTCAAAGTGCACAGGAGATTAACAGATGTATAACAGTTTCTTAGCCGTTAGTATTTAAGGGATATCAGAGAAGATCAACCAGATAGAGAATATTATAACTGTATTAGAGACTAAGGTGCTTGAATTACATGCTTATCTAGAACATATTGGGTGGCAACTTAAGATGCAAATCAGCCATACCAGTTATGTAGAGGAAGCAGATAAGGTGATGTTCCTTAAGCAAAAGTGGATCGAAGATGGTAGTATTAGAGCTCGTCACCACCATCCGCTATCAACTCTACATTCCTGGAGAGACTAGTGAAAGACAAGAATTCATTCCTTCTAATGAAGAGTAGCATTAAGTTAATTGTTAAGAATTGTGTGTTTAGAGTCATGTGTTTAAGTGTATTAGTGTTTATGTCTTGTGTTTAGTGATGTCTTGTGTTTAGTGTTTGTTTGTAAAATGTGTGTTAAGTGTTTTGTACATAGGAAAATTTTCTCATCCAAGACTATTTGGAGAGAGAACTAAGTGTTAAATGTGTTTGTACTTGTTTGTGAAT
>NW_018240930.1:59392-73861 GCF_001263595.1 Phalaenopsis equestris | reverse complement strand
ATTTAAGTGCTATGAGACGAAGTGCTATGAGACGATTTATGGGTGGTTTACTTAGGCTAATAGTGCATTTTACTTAAAATTAAAATATTCAAAAATGTACACTGGCGCCTAAGCGCCACATCTCACGCTTAAGAGAGAGCCAACCCGAGAAGAAAGTGCCTAAGCGCCACTTACCTGTGCTTAAGCACCGGTTAACGAAAACAGGTTCGCGAAAGGTTATAAAAGAATTTTAATGCCCTAAAATAGCATTTTTAACACCTCCTATTGTCTTCCCCAACTCAAAGTCACTATTTCTGCTCGTCTGCTTCCAACCAATCATCTCAGTGAAGTGACCAGAGAGAGAGCGACGTTGAACTATTATATTCAGGAGGGAAAGCCCATCAACATAAGGGCTTTGATCTATCACACTATCATCAGTTCAGCTGCTGCTGCTACTACTGCAGGTAAAGGATTTGCTTCCTTGATATTTTCATTATGCGAGCTGGCAGGAGTGAATTATGATAGTTGGAAGGAAGTTGTGTTGCCTCTAAAGCCCATCATGAAGGTGAATGTGAAGACTTATTTTGAGAGACTTATTTACTTATTTTGAGCATTCAATTTTTTGCTGGAGAGGAGGATTTTCTAGAAGTTATGGATTAGAGATGTCTGCTATATCTACCTCTGCTGCATCTTCATCACTACCATCTACTTCTTGTGCTTCTACATCTAGAGATGATACCAAGAGTCAGGATGAGTTATTGCAGAAGATGATGGATAATATCAATTTTACCGCTAATAAGGTAAAAAATTTAGAGCTTTTTGCATATCATACTAATAATTATAATAGAAGGAAGAGTGAGTATGAAGACAAATTCTACTCATCTTTGGAGAGCCTGATTAGAGGTGAACTAGGAGTGCAATTTCCTCCATCTCCTCGATATCCTGATTATGAACCTGTAGAAAAATGGTCTAGTGGTGATTCTGAGGATGAAGAGTAGAGCTGAGAGATTCATTTTATGGTTGTAATATGATGTGAACTATGTGGTATGAGCTTGCTACATTTGCATCTGTGTGTTGTTTTGGACTTTGATTTATGTTGTGTTTTGAATTTTTATGTTCTATTGTTTTCGTGATTGTTGTGTTAGATAGTATTTTGTTTTTAAAATTTCAGGGTAGTAGCTGTTATTTTGTGTTTAGTACTGTGATTTAGTTAGTTAGAACTTAACTTAATTTCATATCTGTTATAAATTAGAAAGTCTTGCTAGCTTAGATCTTAAACTTGAAATTCAGAAACTGCTGCCCTGTATTTTTCTTTTATCATGTTAGTGTGTTGTTTACTATTTAGAAGTCTATTGAATCTCTATATGTTAAACTAAATTAAAATAGAAAATTTGATCAAAAAATTAATTTTACACATGTCTTTAGTTTTATACTTGTATAATTAGGATGTTAAAATTCATGTTAGCATGTTATTTCAATTTTTATTTCTTGCCTATATAATTATCTGATGCTAAATTGTTTAATCTGTTAAAAATTTAAGTTTGGGGGAAGAAAAACATTTTCAAAGCTGGAATTTTCTTTATGCTCAAATGTACTACGCGTGAATTTGATTTTAAGAGAAAAATTGATTATGTATATGAAGTTATACTAGGGAAGTAAAATTTGATTTTAGAAATGAGTAAGAAAATTTAGTTAAACTTTTAAGTAATGAAGAAAACCTTTAAGTTAAAAATTTTTTGTATAGAAATGATTAATATAAGTTACTATCTTTAGTAAGAAAAATTGTATTTTTGAAAATTTTAAATAAGTTAGACTTTTATTTTTAATACTTAAATTTCTTTTATTTAAAAGATTTTCAAAACTATTATTATATCTATAAGTAAAAGTATATATCAAGACTTTACTTTAGGAAAGGAGAAGTGGAATTCAAAATCATTAAAGGACTATCCAGTTATAGTAATCCTTGCCTAAAAAAGAAAAAGAAAAAGAAAAGAAAAAGAAAAAGAAAAGAAAAAGAAAAGAAAAGAAATGTAAGGGAGGAGAAGCTTGAGGATGAGTGCCTAATCAAAAATTTGTTCTACATTTGATCTTTTTAAAGTTTAAGACTTGGTAAAATCTTAAGCTTATAAATATAATATAGTAAGTAAAATTATTTTTAATAAAAATTTTTAAGTAGAGAAAATAAATAAACTAAAATACAAATTTAGAGAACTTACAATATTTCTGAATTAGATAGGAACTCATATTTTCATAATTCTTAACATTAAAAATTTTCAAACTTTAAGTTGGTCTCATTTACTAATTATTTTTTCTAAATTGGACTACGATAATTCTAAATCTAAATTTTAGTAACTCCTACAGAAACTCATATACATATCATACATATTTGTTTTTTAAAGATTGAAGTGTCACTTGAGGACAAGTAACATTTTCAGTTTGGGGGATTTTGATACACCTAAAATATATAGTGTTTTTAGACACATTTTTATACCTATTTTTGAGATATTACACTTTAATGGAAGGTATTTTTGTATTTTTCTTGAAGATATAAGTAAAAATGGAAAAAATGCTTAAAGGAGTGAAAAAGGATCAAATTTGGAGCAAAAAGGTGAAAAATTGTGATTTGGCGCCTAAGCGCCGGTTAAACAGAGAAGGCAACGCCTAAGCGCCGAGACCCCGCGCTTAAGTACCACTGACAGTTTCTAGACAAGTAAAATTGATTTTCACAAATTTTGAAGAGGTTTTTGAGGCACCTATTAGCTTAATTGGTGGTTGTAACCACCATGGACGAAAGTTATCATGAAAGGATGCATCTCTTGGGTAAATACATCGAATCAAGACATATTTTGAAGAGATCCCAAGGCACCTCATGGAAAACTATAAAAGAAAGAAGAGAGGACTTAGAAAAGAGTCATGAAAATATTGGCAAGTTTTGAAATTACTTTTCTGGGAGTTAGTTCAGAGAGATTTTTACGAACAACTTTTTATTTACTTTATCTTTTTTGTTCCTTTTTATTATTTTATTTTGAGTGATTGTAAAAGAAAAAAGATTCAAAAGAACTTCAAGAGTTTGGTGCAGGACTTGAGAAAAGTTTTTATCTTTTTATTTTTAGACTACTTTTAGTTTTAATTGAGACTTGTTGTTGGTTTGACAATGATTTCTTCTTTTAAATTAAAGTGTGGTTTTGTTTTCTCCATGGATTCTGAGTAGTTTTCTTTATCTTTCTTCTTAAAATGATAATTAATTAAGTTTTGGATGGAAGTTGTGAAGAGTATTGATCTTTAATATTAGAAGAAGTTGTGATGATTTCAATCCATGCACTTCATTTACTTCTTTATTTGGCCAATCCATATGTTAAAATTTATAGTGAGAACATGTAAAAATCGGGCTGGTATTGTCTCAATCAACAAATGGAAAGAATCACATGAGGTTGTATGAATAAGAATGTAGTTCATATGATTGAGGGCAAATAAATAGGAAAATATTCATTTATGGGTGTAGCGTTAGAGAACTTTAAAGTGACAGGTTAAAGTCCCTGACTTGGTTTATTATTTTAGGTTCTGATACGAGAATGTTAGCCCCCAAATGGAGGGAACCGAGGGAACTCTAGAGTGAGAGCTAGTATCTTCCCTGCCTAGCCGGTCTTCAGAACTATTCAAATTTTAAATTAGCCAATGTTTTTTATAACATCTCTAGTAAGGGTAAAGAATATTATTGCTCCTATTTGGCACAACACAATTTGCATACTTCCACAACAAAATTCTTATACTTATTACTGATTCATGATAAGAAGAAAGATATTTTCATATTAAATACTTTTCTTCTACAAAAACTTTAGTTATGTTTTTAGTTATTACTATTTCGTTAAAATATCAAAAATACCCAAAATATTTAAATTTTAAATTCCTAAAAAATCCTTTTTAGTTTAAGTAATTATATTTTTAAAAATAGAAAAACTTTCTAAAAAGTGCATATTGCATAATCTTCCCTGTGGGTTCGATATTCAGGTCTTAATCAAAAAGTCCTATATTTACACTATTTATATAAATATGGGTCATCCCAAAAGTAGAATTTTGCATCATGAATAATTTTTTTATATACTGATTATAATTGTGGATTTTTGATATCTGGTGGTAGAATATAACTCACAATATAATTTACTTTATCAGCATACCACGATATATTCTTTATATCAATATTATACAATTTTTCATCAAAGAAAGTTTCTAAAATTTCATTTGCAAAATCAGTTAATATTTATTATTCTAGTATAGAGAAATGATCAGCTATTTGATTATCAGTTCCCTTTCTATCATCTACCACAAAATCAAACTCTTGCAGCAGAAGTACCATCTAATTAATCTTGATTTAGCATCCTTCTTTTTCATAATATTATTGATAGCAGAATGGTCTGTATGCACTATATATTTAGCTCCAAATAAAGTAAGGTCTAAACTTATCAAAGTTATAAACAATAGCTAATAAGTCTCTTTCAGTAGTGGTGCAATTAATTTGAGCATCATTTAGAGATTTACTAGCATAATATATTACCTTAAAAACTTTATCATAATGCACTTAGACAAGTCCAATAGAATGATCACTAGCATCACACATTATTTGAAATGGTTTCTCCCAATCAGGTGGAACTATTATAGGAGCAGTGATTAATTTTTCTTTCAGTAATTCAAATGCTTTTATGCATTCTTCATTAAAATTAAATTTCATATCCTTTTCTAAAAGTTGACATAATGGCTTAGTAATTTTTGAAAAATTTTCTATATAACACCTATAGAAACCAGCATATCTTAGAATACTTCTTACCCCTCTAACCATAGTAGGTGGCGGTAATTTTGCAATAACTTGAATTTTTGTTGGATCTACTTCCATGTCATTCGTAGAAATTTTATGCCCAAGTACAATTCCTTCTGCAACCATAAATTGACATTTTTCCCAATTTAGTACTAAGTTAAATTTTTCACATAGTTCCAGAACTTTTTCTAAATTTTTTAAGCATAATTCAAATGAAGTTACGAATAAAGAAAAATAATCAATAAATACTTTCATTTCACATTCAATTAAATTACAAAAAATTGACATCATACATATTTGGAATGTCGCAGGTGTGTTACATAATCCAAAAGACATTCTGTGAAAAGCAAATATTCCATAAGGGTTTTTCTAAATTTTTTAAGCATAATTCAAATGAAGTTACGAATAAAGAAAAATAATCAATAAATACTTTCATTTCACATTCAATTAAATTACAAAAAATTGACATCATACATATTTGGAATGTCGCAGGTGTGTTACATAATCCAAAAGACATTCTGTGAAAAGCAAATATTCCATAAGGGCTTGTAAACGTTATTTTTTTCTTGATCCTCAGGAGCAATCAAAATTTGATGATATCTGATATATCCTTCTAGAAAGCAGTAATATTTTTGCCCCAGCAATCTATCCAACATTTGGTCTAGAAATGGTAAAGGAAAGTTATCTTTCCTGGTGGCTACATTTAATTTTCTATACTTTATACAAATTCACCAGCTAGTAACTTATCTTATTAGAATTAATTCATTTTTTTCATTTACTTCAACTATCACTCCCTTCTTTGGAACACAGTGGATCATACTTACCCAAGCACTGTCTGAAATAGGATATATAATTTCAACATCTAACCATTTTAAGATTTATGTTTTAGCAACTTATTTCATTATCGGGTTTAATCTCCTCAGATGATCAGCTTTAGGTTCATATTGTTCATCCAATAGAATTCTGTGCATACAAATTGAAGGACTCATTAATTTAATATATGCTAAAGTCCATCCAAAGGTCTTCTTATATCTTTTCAATGTTTCTACTAATTTTTTCTCTTGAAATTTAGTTAAATCAGAGGATATAATAACGGGTGATGTAGATGAATCTCCTTAAAGCACATATTTTAAATGGGTAGGTAATACTTTCAGTTCAACTTCAGGTGGTTTAATACTTGAAGAAATAAGATTTTTATTATCATTTTCCGCAAGGTCCAAAATTTCAAATTTGTTCTGAAAATAATCTAAATTCTCATTTTTTTATTTTATTCTCATTCTCATAATTCTCTTCTTGCATTAATTTTTCTTCAAACATTCCCTTAAATCACTCATTACTTAGATAATCAGTAACTTCCATTCTAAAACATTCATTATCTTTTTCTATCGCAGGATATTTCATACCTTTTGCTATATTAAATTTTACATCTTGATCATTGAATCTCATTATTAATTCTCCTTTTTGCACATCTATCATAGCTCTCCCTATTGCAAGGAATGGTCTCCCCAAACTAATAAGAATCTCTTTATCTTCCTCCATATCTAATACAACAAAGTCTACAGTAAGAAAAAATTTATCCACTTTCACTAATACATCTTTTATAACTCCTTTAGGATAAACTCCTTTAGGATAAGAACTCCTTTAGGATAAGTTATTGATCAATCAACTATTACAGTAGTAGGGGAAATCGGGGAAATCTCTATTAAATCTAAACGTTTAAAAATTGATAGAGGCATAAGATTAATACTAGCTCTTAGATATCATAAGGCTTTTCCAAAAAAATTCTCACCGATAGCATAAGGTATAGTAAAACTACTAGGATCTTTTAACTTTTCAGGAAGCTATTTCTGAATACTTGCACTACACTCTTCACTAAGTGAAACAGTTTTGTGATTTGCAAACTTCCTCCTCTTATTTAGTATATCCTTCATAAATTTCACATAAGTTGGCATTTGTTCCAAAGCCTCAATGAAAGGAATATTTATCGTTAACTTTTCAAGAATTTCAAAAAATTTTGTGAATTGTTTATCTTTACTCTTCTGCTTCAATCATTGAGGAAACGGAGGTGGCGGTGGCAGTTTTCCTAAAGAAATTTTTATTGGTTTATTTTCATCATTGTCGTTTTCAATTTCAACCTTCTCTTTCTCAACTTTAGTTTCTCTTTAAATTCTCGTCTCCACTTCTTTTCCACTTCGTAATTGAATAACTTTAATTTGCTCCTTATTCTGATCTTTTGGAATAACTTCAACAGTGCTAGGAAGAATTCCTGAAGGACAGTTACTAAGAGCAGTAGTAATATGTCCTAATTGATTTTCAATATTCCTAATTACAGCTTCCTAATTTTGTATTTGATTTCCCATGCTCAACATCACTTCTTCCACAGTCAACTTCTTCTCCTTGACTTGTTAGTTATTGTTAAATCCAGGAGGATAAAATCCAGGAGGATAATAAGGTTATAATAAGGTTTATAATTAGGATTCCCTTGGTTATTTGAATTTCTTGAGGGGTTCACTGAATCGTTATAATTCTTTCAACTAAGATTAGGGTGATTTTTTCATCCAAGATTATAATAACTATAATAGGGATTATTATTTTTATTATTTATAGCATTTATAGTTTCATAAGATGATTGAGTATCAATTATCTATCCTAGTGAATTTTTCTCTAATACTGGTGGTATTTGAGAATGGTTCACTCTAATTTGATTAATCTTCTTTGTTATAGCGGCAATTTGAGATGCCAGAATAGACATTACATCAGAATCATAAATACTATGAATACTAGCTACTCTCTGCTACTCTCTTTGGATTTATCCTTTCAAAGGGCCATTGAAAATTATTAGTAGTCATCTCATCTGTTAAAGAATATGCTTGATCAAAAGGTTTTGACATTAATGATCCACCTACAGCAACATCTATAATAGATCTAAGTGAAGATCTAAGTGATCAATAGATTTAAGTGATCCTACTAATCCATTGTAAAAAATTTGCCAATCTAACCAATTTAGTAAAGTATGGTGTAGAAATTTTTTAAGGAGATTCTTAAATCTTTCCAAGGCTTCACATATCGATTCCCCTTTAAACTGACAAAAAGATGTAATATCGTTTCCAAGCTTAGCGGTTTTCGAGGGTGGAAAATGTTTATCTAAGAATTTTTGTGATAGTTCTCCCCTTTTGTGATAGTTCTCCGTGATAGTTCTCCCCAAGTTCTGATAGATATAGGTGCTAATGAATTTAACAAAGCTTTAGCTTTGTCCCTTAATGAAAAAGGAAAAAGTCTAAGCCTGACACCATCATTAGACAATCCATCATATTAAGAAGTAGCACATCTTTTAAGAAAACTAGCAAGTTGTAAGTTAGGATCTTCAGTAGATAGTCCTCCAAACAAATTATTTTGTACCATTTGGATAATAGCAGGTTTATGCTTAAATTAATTAGCAACAACATCAGGATTTTGAATAGTCAAGTGAAGTTTTTCTGCTGTAGGATTAGCATAATCTTTTAAAGGTCTTTGTCGATTTTCATTTATTTGATTTTCTACGTTATTCATCATTTCATTCAAATTTCTAATTTTTTTTTTATTTTTTTCAAATCTTTATAATAGTACGTTCTAGTTCTGAGTTGTAAGGTACTAAACCTTCAGATCTAACACTATGCATAAACAAATATAATGAGCAAAAAATACTTAAAAGTACTCTTAAATTTTAAAAAATATTATTTTTTTATGATTTTTTATTCTTATTTTTTTCTTATTGTACTATATTTTATTTACTTTATCATTAAATTTTCTAATTTACCAAATTTACCAATTAATTTAATTTACTGTTACCTACCCCGACAACGGCGCCAAAAACTTGATCCCGAAATTATAGATGTGTAAAATTAATAAGTTGACTTCGCTTTGCAGAGACACAAAAAAATTTATTTGTTATTTATGAATAAGAAATAGAAGCAATTTATGTTCGAATTTTATGCAAGTATACTTATCGTTATCAAGTAATACAGGACTTTCTTATTAAGCCCCAAATATCAATCCCACGAGGAAAGTGTAAATTCGTAATGAAAATTTAAATCAGGAAATTCACAATGATAAAAAAAACTACTACATTAAATTTCAAATGTTTGGGATGCTAACATAACTAAATTACTAACTACAAGCAAAACTGTAAAGCAAAGCTAAGCGATTACTACCAAACTATATTTTGTGACAAAGTTATCAAATATGAGAAAGTATTTTTCCCACTATGATGAGTTTTTGGTTAAATGAGAGAGATAAATGGTTTTAATTTTTCTTGTGCAAAATAGGAGCAATTTTAATTTTCTACCCTCAATCAATTTTTATAGAGATACATTGGCTAATCTTAGGTTTAGTCTCTAAATTCGTGGTTAGGCTGGGAGGATACTAGCTCTCACTCTAAAACTCTCACTTCCTTTCCCCTGAAGGCTAACTCTAGCTTTAGTTCTTAAACACTAAGACCAAATTGGGGATTTTAGTATGTCAACCTAGAATCTCCAATTCTTTGCCCAGTAATATATATTTCCCTATTTATTTGCACCTAATTCCATGAACAAAACACTCTATCATGGAATCAAATGTGATTCTCACTTTGTTGTGAAACTCCTACTCCATTTCCCGGATAGCATATTTCAAAATAGAATGTTAACATTTCAATTGTCCAAATAGAAAAAAAAATTAAGAAACAAACACCACTTATCTTTAACTCTTTCTCAAAGAAAATCCTTTGTAGCTCCTCTTGGACTATTTCTCTCTTTGCAAGACTCTTGATTCTCTCTTCAAAGATGTAAGGAAGAAGAAATCTCTCACTTCTCTCCCTCTCCAACAACTTTTAGGAGAAATCACATTTAGACTCACCACACTACACAATACACACAATGAAACACTAAAAAGAAACTCAATGACACACTAGTGGACTCAATGACACACTAATAGACTCCTTTTTTTTATTAATTTTAGCTCTAAATAGAGCATAATGTTAGTTTTCCAAGTGGTGTATCAAATAACTCTTCAAAAAGTGTCCAAATTTGTTGAATCTTTTAGATTTTTTCCCTGTACCGACTTCAGCGCTGCGGCGCCCACGATGGCATCGTCGGTACCTGTGGCCCAAATTAAATTTATGTTCACTGTCAAATAACATCATCGACATCCATGCTGACGCTTTCGGCATTGAGTATTTCTCTCCAAATCACTTTCTTAACTCCAAATTCCATCTTTTTAGCTTCCTTTTTGCTCCAAGTGCTAAAAATCATCAACCTGCAGTAAAACATGAAAAATACCTTCCTTTAAAGCCCAATATCACAAAAAATGAGTATAAAATATAGCTCTAAAAGTGTATATATTTTTTGTGCATCAGACTCCTTGTCTACCATCAGATGGATGCACACGCAAAAGGACGATATCCTTTTAACATCACCATATGACCTAAACTGAGAAATGTGACCCAAATTGCAATTACGTAAATGTTTTTACTTAAGAATATTGTCAAAAACATGGAAAAAATTATATTTAGGGGCTAGCATGATAAAAATGAAATGATCTAAAAATTATATGATAAGCCTTCACACTAGGGGTACTACGCAAGTATACGTATCGTTTCATGTAATGTAGGATTTTTCTTAAAAACCCCAATATCGATCCCACGAGAAAAGTTTGGTAACTTTATGTATTTGACTCAAAAAGGCCTTTACTTTAAATGGTAGAATATATTCTATGAAAATATAAAAGTAATTTAAGTGAAAATTAAAGTTTACTAATTCCTATAAGTGCAACTTAAAAGTAAATGTAGGGATTAAAAAATAACTAAATTTTGAAATTCAAGATATGTAAAGAGAGTTTCTCCTTGCAAATAAATCATAATTAGTGTAGGATTGCATAATCTTAGAAGTTTAACATATGTATTGTGACAAATAGGAGCAAACCTATTCTTTACCTCATTTGAGCATAAAGAACATTGGCTAATCTAAAGTTGGGGTCAACATGTGTAGTAGTGTTGGGTAGGTTCTAGCCTCTCACTTGTAGATACCCACTCTGTGCTCTCTATAGGACCTACCAGTGACCCTAAGTTACAACTCTAGACCAAATTAATAACAGAATCTATCCTATCACCCTAGAAACATCAATTCTATTTTCATCAAATCATATCTTTCTATATATTTGCACTCCCCCTCAAGCGATCACCACAACTCTTTCCAAGGTGAAATGTGGTACTCAATAGTTATAAAAATATTAGCCCTCTTAGGTCTGTAAGTTTCTCAACAAGTTTTAATTAAATAAATGGCCAATTTGCAAAGTAAATGAAAAAACGGTGAAGTTACCATCACAAATTTTTGAAATGAAAGAATTTCTAAACAAATCAAATCCACAACATATTACTTCTTATTGTTAGGAGAAGAGGAAAACTACTCAAAATTCATAGGGATAACAAAACAAAACATATTTATAAAACGTAAATCCAACATACATAAGAAAAGATACAAATACTTAGCTCAAATGCCCCAAGCACTCCTCTGAAGTTCCCTAACTCCTCTGACTCCCCAAGACTTCTACAGGACTCACAATACTCCATAAATCACAAAGACTTGCAAAACCTTACTAAAGTAAGTGTCTGCCCAATCTATATGGGTTCCTTCCTTCTTCAAAACAACTCTGAGATTCTCTCCTTTCATCGAAAATTAATCTAAATATATAGAGCTTCAAAATTCACTAACGGCTGCTTCATGCATCTCTTCAAAATTCATCCATATTCAATGAATATAAGTGCAACCATCTTAGGTGCCTAGGCACCAAATTCCCGCACCTAGGCAGCAACCTCAAATTTCATTTGGCACTTAGGCGCTAGTTCGGCTGTTTTTGGAAATTTTCTTGATTTATCCCATTTTGCTCCTTTTTTATGCGTTTTTACTCCATTTTATAGTTAAACTCTTTTTCTTGCACCTCCAATCAAAAACACAAAAAATGCCTTTCATTAAAGCATAATATCCTAAAAAATGGGTATCAAATGTGCATTTAAAATAGGTAATGTTAAGGTGCATAAACTCCCCCAAACTTAAACAATACTTGTCCTCAAGTAACCGTTTTACTAAATAAAACATTATATCATGTGATAGTGAGTTCCACTTAAAAATTCTTATAGTTTTTATCCTAAAATTTTGATGGTAGAACTTAAAAATTTTTGAATAACTTAGGTTGGAACCAAGGTATAAGAATATTCAATAATCAAGTCTAGGAATTCTGATTTTTTGTATTCATTTTAAAAATAATTGTAATTTGTCATACTTAGAAGTCTTAGAAAAGTTTAAAAAAAAGAATTATATGAGAAATCTAACAGTAAAGATACTGATACTATAAAATTGTAAATAAACTTAAAAATTTAATTAAATATATTCCTTTAAGTTGATTCAAGTGAAGCCAATTTTTCATTAGGCATTTCCTCAAGCTTCACCTCATATATTTTTCTTTTTATTTTTTTTATTTCTCCTTTTCATTTTCTTTCAGGATCTTTTTAATCCTTACTTTTTCATTTCTTTTTTTTGAGGATTACTATATCTAGATAGGATTTAATGATTTTGAACTTCACTATCCTCTTCCTAATGTTAAAAACCCATCACATTTCTTCACTTAATAATGTCTATTAGTTTAAGAATAATTTTACATAGAGTCCCCAATGCTTTTTGAAGTGTATATCTAAGATTTCTTAGAATTTCAAAAATACAATTTCTCTACTTAGAATAATAAAAGCAAAATCCTAAACTTTCATACCAAACACCTTAACTTTTGACCTACACCTTGCTACTTGAAAATTTTACTTAAGACTATTATAACATTATAGGATCACAAAATATATTCTTCTGAAGTTAACTCCACATATCACATGCTATGTTAAAATAATTTAAAAATACATTTTATCGAGGGCAAATAAAGTTTAGTATTACAAAGTTTTTCTCCCTTCCCCCAACCTTAAATTTTTAAATAATTTAAAATATTTTTTTGCATATTAAGCATGGAGTGAGAAAAATTTAAAAGTTCTTCACATGGAATAGTACAGTTACAATTAGTACAAATAGGTGTAGAGCAGTAGAAAATCTAAATTAAAACATGTAGATCAAGAAAATTTACAATGTAAAAGACTACTCTAACATACAAGAAAACTAGATGAACAGGAGAAAATACAATAGTAAAAATAAAAGTACCTAAAGTAGTTCTATAAAAAACATACATCAAAAGTTTGCAATAAGAATGATCTAAAAATCACATTACTACAAAAAATTAAGTATAGTCTAATCCTCCTCCTCATCCTCCTCCTCCTCCTCCTCCTCATCCTCCTCCTCCCCTCCTCCTCATCCTCCTCCTCATCATCATCAAAGGGTATATCTTCATTCATGGATTTAGGGTGCTTATATGGAGAAAATTGAGGGCATATAAGAAACTAAACTGAATGATCTCCTATCAAAAATTTCACTAATTCCTCGTCATATGTCACATCATAATCACTCTTTCTTTGTACATATTATGTCATATGATCTAACTTGATGTCCATATCTTGCATATTTCTCTCTATCATAAACATTTTTGACTGGTGCTCCAAGTATCTCTCATTCAACATGTCCCAGAAACTAAGTGAGGCTCAATAGAAGTAGAAGTGGAATGTCTGGAAGTAGAAGGCCAAGAAGTTGAAATAAATGGTGCATCAAGAGCTCTACCTCTAGGTCATCCATAAATATTAATATTATCTTTCTTAATAGGCTTAAGTGGCATCAACTACTCCTATCAAGCATCAAACTTTACTCCATAGTCTTTGCAAATAGTAAAAATGAAAGAAGGAAAACCCAGACCTACAGTAGTACTAGCTCTAACAAAAACATTAATAGCTTAAAAAAAAGAGCCAACATCAATAGGTTTCATTTCTTAGATGCAGTAGTTTAAGATTGCTATTTCTCGTGTCACTTTACTCAAATGGTTATAAGGAAGGAGGTGGGTGATACATCAAAATAATATAATGTTTTAAGTACCTTCTTTATGCTTATTTTTGCTGATATTGCACTGCACTTTAAAGAAGGGTGATATTGCACTTTAAAGAAGGGTATTTTTGTGCTTTTGTTGTAGGTATATCATTTTTAGGCACTTGGAGCAAAGATGGCAAAAAGACAAAATTTGGAGCAAAAAAAGCCAATTTTGGATTATGGCGCATCATGCGCCAGATTGGCACATGATGTGTCGAAATCCAGAGAGCTGGTGCATGATGCGCCAGATCGGTGCATGATGTGCTAGGGATGACTGTTGACCTCACTTTTGGTTGAGGTCTAGAAAACTTCTTTAGTAGCCTAGGTCTAGCCATAGGACTTTCCTATTGACTAGTCTTAGAAAACTAGAAGAGGTACCCCACTATTAGAAATTCAAAACTCTTCTTTTTATTTAACTTGAAATTCCACATATTGATCTTAACCTCTAGCATTTAGTAGGTAAGATCATTATAAGAGAATTTAAGAAGAATCCCTACAGGATTACTTGACTTTAGGGTTGACCCGGGGTGTTGACTTGGAACTAAGATACACCACATCTTCACAATACATTAATCCATGGTTCATTTAGAATAGACATTTATCTAATTCTATGTGGAATGCTTAACTTGGTCTTTTGCCCCTAGGCACCTCCAAATTACCTAA
>NW_018240930.1:40992-52465 GCF_001263595.1 Phalaenopsis equestris | reverse complement strand
AAAAAAAAAAAAACGTCCTTCCGAAGCGGGCAACGAGATTTCAATTCCGATGACCGACAGCTTCTTACGGGCAAACCCCACACCAAAAATAGTGCCGACAATGACTTTTCAAATTAAGGCAGTTTGAGATGAATTTTTGCGTGAATTTCAAAAGGACACTTGTTCTACACACTTGGAGTAATTCAATGCATCTAGACACTTTGGAAGGTTCTTTTATGAGGGTATATGACTCTTGGATCAAATGACACATTATTTGAATTCAAAAATGTTGACTTTTAGAGGGAATTATTTCAAGAGGAGGCAGCCCAAATTAAAGGAGAAGACTTTATAGAGAAGAGGAGGCTTCTGTGTGTGACATGAGGAAGAGAGAGAAAGTGGCATCAAAGTGAGAGTGAGAGAGAAGAGAAGGTTTTCTTCTAGGGTTGTAAGAGGAGAGGGAAGGTGAGAGATTTCTTCTTCATTACATTTCTAAGAGAGAATTGGGTGTGATTGTAAAGAGTGAAAGGATTGGAGAGAACTTCTAGGGATTTGCTTGGGAAAGATTGTGAGATAAGTTTTATTTTTATTTCTTTTATCTTGTAAACTTATTTTATATACGAAATTTTTGTTTTATTGTATCCTTCTCATGAATTCTGAGTAGTCTTCTTTATCCCTCTCCCTACATTAAAGATATGGTTTTGTGAAGAATAGATTTTGTTTTCTGCGGTTTTAAATGATAATAATTTGTGATGATTTGAACTCCAATCTTCATTTATTTTTAGATCTGGCCAATTGAAATGTTAAAACTTGTCGAGAGACATATGTTCTTAAATGATATATGATTTCTACAACATAGAGAGAATCACATTTGATTTCATGGGAGAATATGTCATCCATGGGATTTGGTGCAAATAAATAGGGAAATATACTTTGTTGGATGCAAAATTGGAAATTTTAAGGTGAAATATTATGATCCACAATTCTGTTTTTATGATCCACAATTTTGTTTAGATGATTGGAAACTAATGCGAGATTGTTAGCCCTCACGGGAGGGATTAGTGGGAGCCTGGAGTGGCACCTGGTATCCTCCCAGCCTGACCACAGTATTAGGCACCAAACTTTGGATTAATCAATATTTTTTATATCAGTCAGAAGAGGGTATGGAATAGGATTGCTCCTATTTGGTACAAAATAATATATATATATATTTTTTCAAATGACTTCAATTTCTTCACAAATCATATACTAATTGTAAAGGAGAATGATACTTTCTTAATTTTACTTTTGAAAGTTTGGTATTTAGTTTAGTTTAAATTTTATAATATGACATGTAAATTTTAATTAGCATTCACCTGAGTAGTCAATTTTCAATTTTCACACTTTTTTTTATTATTATAAAATAATTTTTATAATTTACTTTAGGATTTTCCAACTTCCCTGTGGGATCGATATCTAGGACTCCATTAGAGCCCTTTCTTACTTGAATGATACATATACTTGCTTTGATATTTAAGAGAGATTTGATAGTTTAAAAAGAGTTTTAAAGGATAAATTATATTTATAAAAAGTGTTTTGTTAGGATTATATTGCATATTTATTATAAATCTGTCTGCATCAAGTTTTCAGCGTTGTTATGTGTTGTCAACTTCATAAATATTTGCATATACAAATCTTTGTGTCAGGTGATCATACTATAGAGTTTCATACATGCCCCGACTTCACGCCTTATGTGCAAGAAGAAGAATAAGAAGAAGAGGAATAAAAGGAAGAGGAGGATGATGAAGAGTAAAATTTATTTGGGTTTTGTTTGTTTTTATGTTTTGTTTGTTCTTATGTTTGTTTGTTTTTATGTTTTATTGTTAATAGTATGAATTAGAACAATTTATGTGTTTGGTTTGTGAATTTATTGAACTGGTATATATAATAGTAAATTATAGATTTTTATTTTTCAGCATTTTTAGTTGCTTTAATTTACTGTTTATGTCCTTAATTTATGTTTTATTAGCAATTCCTTTTGATATACTATGTGATTCAATGCTTTAAAGCCTGTAATTTTTAAATTAGTACCTCCAAAATATCATAGCCAAATTTTATATTCAGAATCCTCTACAGGCTAGTTCTATTTTTATGCATTTACTATTTTCTTTAACCTGCAATTTTTTTGTGCTCATACTTATTGTATAAAAATTTAAGTTCGGGAAAAGAAAATTTTCTTTAAAATAAGTGAACTCATTCTTATTTGTCCTCAATTAACTATACTTTGAAAATTAATTTAACATGACCATGGATATTAGAGTTTTTTAAATAATTATACTTTTGTTTGTAATTATTACGATAAATTTAAGAAAAAATCTTTATAATGAAGGTCAATTCTAGAGTTAAGATATTTAGTATGAAAGAATAAAACTATGGTTTTCTATTTAAAGTAAAGAAAATTGTATTTTTGAAGTATTAAAAATCTTAGAGTTACATGTAAGAATAAAAGAATGAGACTTTATGAAAAATCTTCAAAGCTAATATGAATTTATAAAGTGAAGGAAGGTAAGAAGTTTTGACTTTAAGAAGAGGGTAGTGAAGCTCAAAATTATTAAAAGTTGTTCAAATATAATAATCCTCTCATAAAAAAAGAGAAAGGATTAAAAATGATCCTAAAGAGAAGAAAAAAAAAAGAAAAAAAAAAGAAAAAAGAAAATATGTGAGGAGAAGCTTGAGGAGATGCCTAATAAAAAATTGGTTTGACTTGAATCAACTTGAGGAAAAAGGCTTTATTACATTTTCTAAACTTTTATCTGAGAATTAGCACCTTTACAAATAAAGTTTTCATGAAATTCTTTTTCATATGGATATTCTAAGTATCTGTGATATGACAAATTACAATTCCTCTTGAAATGAATGGAAATTCAAAACCCTTAGATTTGATTACTAGGTGTTCTTGTATATGTAGTTTTAACCTAAGTTGTTAAAATTTTTTTTTAAGTTATACTAATATATCTATTTAAATAAATTATAGAAGTTTGTAAGTTAATCTTTGTCATAAGTCATATTTTTATATAGTAAAAGGGTCACTTAAGGACAAGTAACATTTATGTTTGGGGGATTTTGATACACCAAAATAATGTACTATTTTATTAATACATTTTATGCTTATTTTGGTGATATTACACTTTAACGAAGGATATTTTCATGTTTTTATTCTAGGTATATCAATTTTAGGAATTTGGAGCAAAAAGTAGCGAAAGGAGGAAATTTGGAACTAAGATGGAGATTTTCATGATCTTGGCGCCAAAGGGGACAAAAGAGCCAAAGGTGCCATTTCCTGAGAGATGGCACCAGAAGCACTAGAAAGTGGCACCAGAGGTGTCATTTTAGAGAGAAGTGGTGCCAGGAGTGCCAGAATAGGCGACAAAGACACTAGAATCCAGAGAACAATGCAGACTTCATTAAGCTGGAGCCAAAAGTGGCAGAGACGAATTATGATGGAGTAAGGCAGTTCGTGACTATTTCTGAGCAATTTTTTAAGTCCCAAACATTTCAAACATCTGATGGAGTGGTTTCATGCATCGAGAAACTTTGCAAAGGCTCTTTAATCAAGAGATATGTCTCTTGGATGAAAGGATTTGTCACTTGGTTTTAAAATATGTGACTTTTGGGGGAAAAATTGGAGGGAATTTTGAATTCCTTTTGAAAGAAGGTTGGCCCTAATAAAAAGAAAGGGGGCATGAGATTGATAGAAGTTTTTTGGCGTGAGAAAGAAGTCTTGGAGAATAGATAATTTTTATCTAGGTTGTAAGAGGAGAGGGAAGGTGAGAGATATCTTCTTCATTACACTTCTAAGAGAAAATTGAGTGTGATTTTAAAGAGAGAAAGTTCTTAAACGGATCTTTTAGGGATTTTCTTGGGAAGGAGTGTGAGATAAGTTATGTTCTTTTCTTTCTTTTTTTTCGTAAACTTAATTTTATATATGAAATTTGTGTTTTGCCGTATCATTCTCATGAATTCTGAGTAGTATTCTTTATCATTCTCCCTACAATGAGATATGTTTTGTGAAAAATTAGTTTTTTTTTGTAAGATTTTAAATGTCAATAAACTGTGATGATTCAAACTCTGATCTTCATTTACATTTTTATCTGGTCAATTGAAAGGTTAAAATTTGCTGAGAAACATACGATCCGAAAGGGCTATGCTTTCTACCACAAGGTAAGAGTCACATTCAATTTCATGGGTAAGAATGTAATCAACAAAAGAACAAAAATGATAACAACAAAATCAAACAAAATAACAAAAAAAAAGACATGACATGACATGAACAAACAAAACAAAACAAAACCTTTTGGGCAGAATCAGATTCTTAGAAATTTAATACCTTAGGAATATATAATTGATGTTTCTTACCTTGACCTTAACATTTCTTAGAAGAACAAGTGTTAAAGTTAATCACGAGTTTTCTAAGATAGTCTTGACTATCTGAGATGTAATTAACTACAAGAACTTGCTAATATAGGAGAAAATGAAATGAGAATAGGAGATACACCTAAAATCTCCGATTATGAAATTCTTCATGTGGTTTTCTTTATACGAGAAATTATTTTCTCTATAATGATTACCATCCTGATACTTCTTTTTCTCTTGTTTTCTATTTTAGCCCTTTCCTTCTTTCTTCTAGTTTCTTAACATCTGAGAATTTTTTACATGATTCAAAAGAATAAGTTACTCAGAGATTAGGGCAATAAAATAGATAGGCAGAGTGGTGACTCCTTTCAAACAAGAACACCAAACCAATGACATGACGACGGGAATTGGTAGCGATGGCACGGCCAGCTGGAGCTTTCAAGCTCCATAAGTACTAGGAATGGATATTTAGAGAAAATGGAGGAAAATGAAACAACTTAAATTGGTACCATAGCACCAGCCCTTGACATCATAGAGTCAACTATCAAGCGAGATGGTTGCTATAGCGCTAGCTTTTGGGACTATTGCACCAGAAACGGTTTCTCTAGAAGATTCAATGACTTTTATCAAACTTGGAGAGGTGCTTGAAGTGACCCTTAGTTATTTTTAGATATCTTTTAAAAGGGGCCATTAGCTGAATGAAAAGGAGGAGTTTTTGGTGTGTAGAAGGCTTTAGCAGGTACGTGAGTTCATGTTGTGAGTCTTTGATTATGAATGAAGAGTATGAAGAATGCTTGAAAAAAACTTCAAGAATTACTTGGGGAGAAAACATAAGATAAGTACTTTGTATTTGTGTTTGAGTTTTTGTTGGTAAGACTTGGCTTTCAATACAAATCATGTGTTTTGTTTTATCTCTGAGTTCTGAGTAGTTTTTCTTTTTTTCTCCTTGCGTATGGGAATTAATCATGTGGGATGAGAATGATTTAAAATTTTCTTTTTAATTTAAATGTTATGATGACATTTTCACCGGTTCTTAATTTACTTTACAAACTGGAAATCCGCTGTAAAGCATAATTACCCAAGAGGGCTATGATTTTACTCAACTAATGAGCCACACATAACTTTGGAAAGATCCATCGCGATCGCCTGAGGGGAAGTGCAAATAGACAGAGAGATAAGTTTTGATGGGCAAATAATTGATGTTTCTAGGGTTACAGACTAGATTCTTTTGCCAATTTGATCTTGAGTTTGGTTCAAAGGGTCCTTAGTAGGTCCTATAGAGAGAGCACAATGGGTCATCTGGAAATAAGAGGCCAAAATCTACTCAACTCTACTACACAAGCTGGAACAAACATAAGGTTAATGAATGTTCTTTGTTAGCACTGAGTGGGGGTGAAGAACAGGTATGCTCCTGTTTGTCATAATACAATATTTTATATTTTTAATCATTCATTTTCTATACTGATTATGGTCTCTTTGCAAGGGGAAAGATCTTTTCTTAATACTTGAACCCTTTAAACTTTATTAGTTTTTTAAAATTTGTTAGTCTTTTAAACTTGGTTCTTACTTTATGTTTTAATTTAGATTGCATATAAATTTAGTGTTAATCCTTTACAAATATTTCGACATAATTCTCCTATCATTTTTATTTGCAATTTAGATAAAAGTTTTTCTAAGTCATTATTAAAAAATTATTGTTTTCCCTGTAGGTTTTAAACGATACATATACTTGCATAGTACCCCTATTATGAAGGCTTATTGTTATTTTCTAAATCATTTTATTTATTCACACTAGCCGCTAAATATAATTTAGGCTAAGTTTTTGACAATTTTTTGGAATATAAATATCTGTGTAATTGTAGGTCGGGTCACTGATAGACCTAAAATATATAATATTTTTAGACAAATTTTTTTACCTAGTTTTGAGATATTGTGCTTTAATGGAAGGTATTTGTGTTTTTCTTTCAGGTACAAGTAAAAAGTTACGAAATGCTAAAATAAGTGAAAAAGGATCAAATTTAGAGCAAAAATATGAAATTTGTGCATAAGTGTTTTGGCGCTTAAGCGCCAGATCCAACGCTTAAGCGATGGTGAAACAGAGAAGACCACGCCTAAGCACATGAGACCCCACGCTTAAGCGTCCGAGGCAGTTATTTGGTGGTTTTCTTCATTTGGCCAAATTTTGAAGAGGCATTTGAGGCACCTATTGGCTAAAGAGTGTGGTTATGACCACTATGAAAGACATTATTATTAAAAGACTTGTGAAAGGAGGCATCCCTTGGAGAATACATCTAATTTGAACACATTTTGAAGAGTTTCCAAGGCACCTCTTGGAAAATTTATAAAAGAAGGAAGTTGAGACATTTGAGAGGGGTGCTTGAATAGGGAGAGAGTGTGTTTGAAGAGGAGGAGTCCTGACTGAGGAGATCGTGGAGAATCTTGTGGAGAGATTCATGCACCACAAAATTTATTTTTTTTTCCTTTTATTTTTGGTTTAATTTTGAGAGTTTTGAATGTTGTAGTAAAAGAGAAGATATTCAAACGAACTTCAAGAGTTTGGTGGAGGATTTGAGATAAGTTTTTATCATTTTTTTAAACTACTTTTGTTTTAATCGAGACTTATTGTTGGTTAACAATGATTTCTACATTTAAACTAAAGTGTGATTTTGTTTTCTCCATGGATTCTGAGTAGTTTTCTTTATCTTTCTCCTTAAAATGATAAGTAATTAATGTGTTGGATGGAAGTTGTGGAGAGTATTAATCTTTAATGTTGGAAGAAGTTGTGATGATTTAATTCCATGCACTTCATTTACTTCTTGATCTGGCCCATCTAGATGTTAAAATTTGTTGAGAGAACATGTAAGAACTGGGCTGGTATTGTCTCAATCAACAATTGGAAAGAATCACATGAGGTTGTATGAATGAGAATCTATGTCATATGATTTAGTGCAAATAAATAGAGAAATATTCTTTGAAGGGTGTAGAGTTAGAGGACTTTAAATTGACAGTTTAAAGCCCCCAATTTGATTTATTATTTTTGGTTCTGATACGAGATGTTAGCTCCTGGGAGGAGGGAATTGAGGAAACTCTAGAGTGAGAGCTGGTATCTTCCCTGCCTAGCCGGTCTTCAGAACTATTCAAACTTTAAATTAGTCAATGTTCTTTATAGCATCTCTAGTAAGGGTAAAGAATATAATTGCTCCTATTTGGAAAAACACAATTTGCATACTTCCATAACGGAATTCCTATACTTATTACTGATTCATGAAAAGGAGAAAGAAATTTTCATAATCTGTGCTTTTCTTTTACATAAACTAAAGTTATTTAGAGTTGTTACTGTTTTATCAAAATATCAAAAATAACAAAAAGATTTGAATTTTAATTACTGTCAAATTATCTATAGTTTAAGTAATTATCTTTTCAGAATAGAAATTTTTGTTGTTCAATAGTGCATGTTGCATATTTTCTCTGTGGGTTTGATTAATATTTTCTCTGTGGGTTTGATATTCGGGGCTTAATCAAAAAGTCTTATATTACTTGATAATGATACGTATACTTGCGTAGTATCCCAATATATATATATAAATTGAAAAGTTAAATTCTTATTTTTTGCAGGACCAAGTTTTTGGTGTTGTTGCAAAATAAGGAAATATAAGTGAAAATATAATTAAAGACATTGTTATACTGTTGCATATAAACAGTCGGGATTAGTCACCACGGTCTAATTTTTCTTCCAGATCAGAGTCAATTCCACTGAATTTGAATTTCTTGACACTTCGCACTATCTGCAACACACGAAAAATTTTATTACTTCAAACATTTTAGGAGGATGAAGCAATGAAAATCAAGTCTTTCATGCATAAGTTGTTACCTCTAATTTCGTAGGTCACCATTCCTCTGAAGCATCAATGGTCCATTTGATTGGATCCTAACCCTAGCCCATGGATCCTCATTTTAATTCATTCCATAATTTCTAATCCTTCTTCAACTGATCCCAATTGTTCTTAAGTTGCAACATATCATACTTTCTTTCTATCTTTTTATTGAATTTCTTTATAATATTTTATCACACTTCTTTGTTAAAATAGGTGGTGAGCCTATTTCCCAACTTATCCTCCTTTAGACAAAGGTTGCAAAATATGAGTTTGGCTTCCTTATCCCACATGGCTAATGAATTAACTTCTTTAGTCTTAACTATTGTGTTACTAGAGCAAAAAGAGCAAAACATTATGATTTAAGAGCAACCACAATGTTAACACAATAAGACCCATAGCCACATAGGCCACAACCAACCAACCACACCACCACACACCACATGACACAATCAACAACCACCCAATCCTTAGCACAGCCACCACAATCCTTAGCACGAACACCATAGTTCACAATACAACCAAGCAGCCAAAGGCCACCACACCACAACAACCCAACCACACCTTCAAACACTTCCCACAGCCACCACACCACATGAAACAACACTACAACCACCCAAAACACAACCACAAACCACAACCATATAACCACACCTCAACATACATCCCATAGGCAATCGAACCCATAAGCCACAACACATTCATTGATTTTGAGTGTCTGTTGACCTCACTTTTGTTGAAGTATATTCTTTCTTCCTTAGAAGCCTAGGATCTAGCCATCAGACTTCCTGTTGACTATCCTAGAATAGTAATGATGGAACCCTACCCTATTAGAAATTCTAAACATTTTCTTACCCTTCTTGGAGTTCCACATATTTGGTTTTGACCTCTAGCACTTAGTAGGATGAAACCAACATGGGAGAGCTTAAGATGAGTCCCCATAGGATTGTCAAACCTTATGGTGGCGTCTTGGTCAATCTTGCACGCACACACTTGAACCTATCACCTTCACTCACAACCTAAATCCTAAACCATCCATGCTTAACCTATTTCTCAACACTTTTGCAGACTCATGTGGGTGGTCCCCTGACCAGAGGAAAATATGTTGAGATTTCCATACCAATTTTATACTATTTTTGATGATATTGTTGCAAAAAGAACTTTAAAGAAAGGTATTTTTGATGTTTTGTTGCAGGAATGATAAATTAGAGTCAATGGAGCAAAAAGATGCAAAAAGGAGCAGATTTGGAGCAAAAAGGACCAAAATGTGGAGATTTGAACTAGCCCACCGACGACGAGCTTTTCCCGAGGCTACAAGACAAATTCTCCAAAAGGCCGTCGACGACGCCATCGAGGCCGCTGACGGTGAGATCGATGGTTATGTGTACTTGTGTAATGGATAAGGTTGAATTTTTGGAGGGGTGCTTAAGCAACTCTTGGGAAAACTCATCCACATCGTTAAAGGAAAAATTTGGGTCGAACATAAAACATAAGAGAGCCTGGAGAGTCTAGAGGAGGTGGTGAGAGCTTTAGAGTTCTTGGAGGTTAGAAAGGTTTTATTAGAGTGTAGAGATTGTGAGGAATTCTTCGAGAGATTGTAAGAGTGGAGGGAAAGTGAGAGATTTCTTCTTCCTTGCTATTTCGAAGAGGAGTTCTGTGTGCTGTAAAGAAAGGAAGATAATCAGAGGAACTTTGAGGAGTTTACTTAAGGAGAAATTAGAGATAAGTTTATTTATTTGTTGTAGTTTGTATGAATTTGAATTTAGATATGAATTCTGAGTTTTGTTACGCTTTCCCCATGAGATCTGAGTAGTTTTTTCTGTCTTTCTCCTTGTCTCGAGATTTGTGAAATGATGATTTGAATTGGTGAAGCCATGAAAATGTTTAAGAAATTGTGATGATCTTTTCACTTCGATCTTAATTTACTTTTAATCTGGCAAATTGATTTGTTAAAATATGTTGAGTTTACAACTAAAGTGAAGATTACGTCCAAGATTCAGGGAGGTTAAAGCCCTTAGAATTTGGGTGAAAATAAATAGGAAAATAATATTATCGGGCGTAGAATTGGAGATTTTAGAGTGACAGACTAAAATCCCCAATTCGGTCCTATCGTTTGGGTGCTGATGTGTATATGTTAGCCCTCAGGTGAGGGGAACGTGGGAGCTCCGAAGAGGGCCCGGGTACCCCCCCAGCCTAGCCGCAGAATCAGTAACCAAGCATAGGATTAGTCGATGCTCTTTATGCCTGAACCGAAGGGAAAAGAATAGGTATGCTCCTCTTTGGCACAATATAATTTGAACTAATTCATTTTGTCCATTTCACTATAATTTCTTAACAAGGAGAAGGATTCTTTCTTATATATCACAATTGTGCCTTCATTAGCATATTTAGTTATTTTATAGATAAATTTACATAATTATTTCAATTGTCTATTAGTTATAGATAAGCAAATTGAACTTTGTTGTTGTAATTAAAGTATTGCTTTTTATAAAATCTTAGTCTGTAGATTTAACTACTCCCTGTGGGATCAATATCTAGGACTCCATTAGAGCCCTATATTACTTGAGCGATATGTATACTTGAGTTGACAAATTGGACTTTAACATTATTGTATATTATATATCTACATCTTAATCAAATTAGACACATCTAGAAAGTCGTGATCAAATCTTTGGACGCCGTTGCTGGAAATTAAATCTTCTCTTCTAGTAGCGTCATCAAATTCTTGTAATTTTTGTCGATTTACAAAAGTCGGTCAAGTTTTTGGCGTTGTTGCTGGGGAGTATAAGAGTAACAGACAATTTAGGATTATTAAAAAGTTTTTACTTAAATTGCAACTTAATTTTATATTTAGCTAATTATATTACTCTGTATATTGATTTCAAATTGTATGCGCAAATTTGGACTTGAAAATCTTATACCTTACGGTTCGGAATTAGAACGCACTGTTAGAAGGATTAGAAGACTAAGAAGAAAACCTAGAAATTGTGATACAATGGAAAACAACATGAACAATCAAGGAATGGAAAATGAACACCAACCTAGACCCTTACGAGATTATGTAAATCCTACAGCAGATGAAATTCACTTATCTAACCAAAATCTTGATGTAGCTGCTAATTCATTTGAGCTTAAACCTGCTATTATCCAAATAGTACAAAAAAATCAATTCGGAGGAATATCAAATGAAGATCCTAATTTACACCTCACTAGTTTTTTAGAACTATGTGCTA
>NW_018240930.1:39852-40905 GCF_001263595.1 Phalaenopsis equestris | reverse complement strand
TTGTGGTTAAACTCGTTAGCACCTGGATCTATTAGAACTTGGGGAGAACTGTCACAAAAATTTCTATCCAAATATTTCCCTCCATCCAAGACTGCTAAACTAAGAAATGACATAAAATCGTTCTGTCAGATTGATGGAGAGTCAATACATGAAGCTTAGGAGAGATTTAAAGATCGTTTATGAAATACCCTCATCATTCATTACTAGATTGGTTAATAATTAAAACTTTTTATAATGTATTAGTGGGATCCCTTAGATCGATTATAGATGCTGCGCCTAGTGGTTCGTTAATGTCAAAACCTTTTGATGAGGCTTATTCATTAATAGAAGAGATGGCTACCAATAACTTTCAATGGCCCTCTGAACGGGTAAATCCTAAGAGAATAGCTAGTATCCATGATTCTGATGCAATATCTATGTTAGCTTCGTAGATTGTTGTAATATCAAAGAAATTAGATCATTATGGGATGAATTATTCTCCAACACCTCCTGTGATGGAAGAGAATTTATTTGGGCAATTTGTGGATGTTCAACCTTCATATGAGACTTTAAACGCTATTAATAGACCCACCAACCCTTACTCAAATTATTATAATCCAGGTTGAAAGATCCTAGGTTGGAAGAATTTTCCAAAATTTAATTGGAATAACAATTCTTCTACAAATCAATAATGGGCAAACAACTCAGTGAACCCATTAGGAAATTCATCCAACAGGGGAAATATTAACTATAGACCATCTTATCCTCCAGGATTTAACAGTAATACTCAAATTAAGGAGAAGAAGTTGATATTAAACATGGGTCAACAATTACAGAATCAAGAAAATCAATTACAGATTCAAGGAAATTAGTTACAACATCAAGGAACTGCTATTAAGAATATTGAAAACCAATTAGGGCATATCGTTACTGCGCTTAGTAATCGAACATTAGGAACTTTTCGGAGTACTGTGGAACCAAATCCTAAAGATCAAGTAAAAGAACAAATCAAAACGATTCAATTACGAGTTGGAAAGGAATTGGATATAAGAGTGCAAAAAGAAATAGAAACTG
>NW_018240930.1:38572-39753 GCF_001263595.1 Phalaenopsis equestris | reverse complement strand
ATTGAAGCAACACAAATAGAATAAACAATTTTTCAAATTTTTAGAAATTCTTAAGAAGTTAACGGTAAACATTCCCTTCGTAGAAGCTTTAGAGCAGATGCCTAATTATGTGAAATTTATGAAAGAAATTCTGAATAAGAAAAGAAAGATCAGAGATAACAAAACTGTCGCACTCAGTGAAGAGTGTAGTGCAATTATTCAGAAAAAGCTTCCTGAAAAAATAAAAGATCCTGGTAGTTTCACTATACCGTGTGCTATCGGTGAAAATTTTTATTGAAGAGCTTTATGTGACTTGGGAGCCAACATTAATCTTATGCCTCCATAAATTTTCAAAAGGCTTGGATTAGGAGAAGTCTCACCTACTTCTGTAACTCTTCAATTAGCAGATTGAACAGTTACATATCCTAAGGGAGTTATAGAAGATGTGTTAGTAAAAGTTGATAAATTTATCTTTCTTGTGGATTTCATTGTTTTAGATATGGAGGAATATAAAGAAATATCTATCATTTTAGGGAGACCATTTTTAGCTACTGGAAAAGCTATGATAGATGTTTAAAAAGGAGAGTTAACTATGAGAGTAAATGATCAAGAAGTAACTTTTAACATCGCGAAATCTATGAAATATCCTGCTGTTGAGAGAGATAGTGAATGTTTTCGCATGGAAATTATTGAACATCTACTGAATGAACATTTTAAAGAACATTTTGAAAATAAAAAGTATGTTGAAAAAGAAGAGCATTTTGAAGAACAATTTGAAAAAAAATGATGAAATTATTCTGGACAAATTAGAAAATGAAGAATTAGATTATGTTTAGGAAAGATTTGAGATGTTGGATATTACAGAAAATGCTGATAAGAATTTATTTTCATCAATTATAAAACCAGCTTAACTTGAGTTGAAGACGTTACCTAACCACTTGAATATGTGTTTTTGGGAGACTCATCTACATTACATGTATTGTATCTTCAGAATTAAATGATTTACAAGAACAAAAACTGTTAGATACATTGAAAAGATATAAGAAAGCTTTTGGTTGGACCTTAGCGGATATTAAAGGAATTAGTCCCTCAATTTGTATGCACAGAATTATATTAGATGAACAATATAAACCAAGAGTTGATCCACAAAGGAGATTAAACCCAATGATGAAAGAAGTAGTTAAGAAGGAAATTTTGAAATG
>NW_018240930.1:36858-38154 GCF_001263595.1 Phalaenopsis equestris | reverse complement strand
TAGAAGTGTTTATGGATGATTTCTCTGTATTTGGAACATCATTTGATGCATGCTTAAATTATCTTGAAAAAGTTTTGGAGTTATGCGAAAGAACTAATTTAGTTCTAAATTGAGAAAAATGTCAATTTATGGTTGCAGGAGGAATTATACTAAGGCATAAAATTTTGAAAGATGGTATGGAAGCTGATCGTGCAAAAATCCAAGTTATATCGAAACTAAAACCTCCTACTAATGTAAGAGAAGTTAGGAGTTTTCTTGGACATGTTGTTTTTTACAGGCGTTTTATTAAAGAATTCTGAAAAGTTACTAAACCTCTATGCCAACTTTTAGAAAAGGACAAGAAATTTGAATTTACTAAAAGCTGGAGAAACCATTTGAACTGATGTGTGATGCTAATGATTATGTTATTGGAGCTGTCCTTGGACAAAGGTATAAAAAGATTTTTAAGGTGATAAACCATTTGAGCTGTCCTTGGACAAAACTAAAACTCTTAATGATGCACAAATTAATTATACTATTACTGAAAAAGAGTTACTGGCCATTATGCAGATCTTATTTAATAGGAGCTAATTGTGTTATGCACATTGATCGCTCAGCTATTAAATATCTGATGCAAAAGAAGGATGCCAAACCAAGGTTGATTAGATGGATACTATTGATGTGAGAATTTGATCTTGTGGTTATTGATAGAAAGGGAACTGATAATCAAATTGCTGATCATTTGTCAAGATTAGAGAACCATGAATTATCAGACGTGGACAATGAAATTACATACAGTTTCCCTGATGAGCAACTTTGTAATGTTAGTGAGTGGAAAATACCATGATATGCCGATATTGTTAACTATATTGTAAGTGATATTTTGCCACCTATGCTGACACTGCAACAACAAAGAAAATTTATTCATGATGGGAAAGCATATTTTTGAGATGAGCGGTATTTATATAAACAATGTAAGGATCTGATTATGAGAAGATGTGTACCTTATGAAGAAACTGAGCTAATCATTAAGAAATTTCATGATTCTGAATTTGGAGGACATTTTGGGATCGATAAAACTGCTTATAAAATTTTATCTATAAATATTTACAAGCTGGATTTTATTGGCCTACTATAATTAGAGATGTTTATAGATATATAACAACTTGTGATCGATATCAACGAGTAGGCAATATATCTAGAAGAAATGAAATGCCTCTAAATTTCATATTGGAAGTTGAGATCTTTGATGTTTGGAGATTAGATTTTATGGGACCATTTATTCCTTCATTTAGGAACTTATATATATTAATTGTT
>NW_018240930.1:33550-36776 GCF_001263595.1 Phalaenopsis equestris | reverse complement strand
TTTTTAATGAAAAATATTAGGATGATTATCACTGACGATAGGATGATTATCACTGACGAAGGATCCCATTTTAGTAATAAATATATTCAGAGATTGGCAGAAAAGTTTAATATTATTCATTGAATCTCTAATGGTAATCATCCTCAAACCAGTGGGTTAGCTGAAGTTTCTAATAGAGAGATTAAACAAATACTTGAAAAGATTGTAAACCCTAGTAGAGTAGATTGGTTCACTAGACTGGATACCGCATTATGAGCTTATAGGACTGCTTATAAGTCTCCTTTTGGAATGACTCCTTATAGACTGATTTTTGGAAATACTTTTCACTTACCAATGGAATTGGAGCATAAAGCATATTGGGCGATTAAAGAATTCAATTATAATTTGAAAGATGCTGGTAAGAAGAGATTGTTACAATTAAATGAATTGAAAGAATTAAGAAATGAAATTTATAAGGAAAAACTAAAGTTATGGCATGATCGAAAGATTAACCAAAAGAACTTTAAACCAGGACAAGAAGTTTTGCTTTACAATACTAGGCTGAAGTTATTCTCTGGAAAATTGAAGTCTCGTTGGTTATGGTCATTTACTGTGACTCAAGTTTATACTTACGGAGCTGTAGAAATTTAAGATGAGAAAATGCGAAATAGATTTAAAGTGAATGGACACAGATTAAAACCATATTTTGAGGGTAAAAGACCAAATTTTAAAAAGGTTTTAATGATCAGTCAACTTGAATAGGTCAGGCTGACGACATTAAACCAAGCGCTTTATGGGAGGAAACCCATATTTATCTTTATTTTTATTACAATTATAGTAGTTGTTATTTGAATTTATCATTAGTATTTTGTTATTTGAATTTATCATTAGTTAGTGGTAGTAATAAACTCTACTACTCTTATTTACCCTTGAATTATCATAAAAATTGATCCATAATGGAAAATTAGAACGCATTCGGATCAGAGCGAAACTGTGCAATTTTTGCCTTGGGCGCCGACGGCACCATCAACGTCACCGACGGTGGGTTTGTCCCGAGAGTCCAGGTAAAATTAACACAGAGGCTAAATTTAGCACGGAGGCGCGCCGACGGCTCCATCGACCCCGCTGACGGCGAGACCGGTGAGATGAAGGTTTTTTGTCTTCGAGTGACAGTTTTTTACAGCGGAGTTACCCTTCTTAAACTTCCAAAGTCAATTCCTAGTTCATATTTTCCCCCAAAAATGAGGTGAAACTGCACCAATTTCATTCCTATGGTGTCCAATTCCTCTGATAATCCCAGAATGCGAGTTTTCAATAGGCAAAATTTTATTAGTGCAGAAGCGCAGTGGATCTTCAACAAACTACTAACAAAGGAAAGATTGATCAAGGAACAAGGATTCATGAATCAAGGACTAGGATTCATGAATCAGAATCAAGGACTGAACAATCCTACGACGCCAATTGAAGAGATGATTGTGCGGCGAAGATGGGAAGTGTTGTGCTACACTACCGTCACTGTGATTCTCCCTATAGTGAAAGAATTTTATACAAATTTGCATGGAATCAACCAAGGAGTTGTTTATGTGCGAGGTAGGTGGATCATTTTTACTCCTGCATGAATCAACAAATTATACATGATAGAGAACATTCCTGTTTGCCACTATTCCAATTTTGTCCCAATGAGAAACCAGATGAATGAAATTTACCAATATTTAACAGATGAAACTGACGACTGGAAAATAAGAGAAAATGGGTATGTTAGTTTTTCTTCAACACTTTTGAATCCCGTCTCTAAACACTGGCACTTCTTCAGTTCTGCGAAACTGTTGCTGACAATGAAAGTTGGTAAATTTTCTAAAGAAAGTACTATTTTGAACTACTGTATCCAAAGGGGACTGCCGATCGATATTGGATCAATAATTATGAAGTCAATTTTGGGTGGGCCTGATCGTTCATGGATCAACTTATGGGTTTGGACACCCTTCCACAATTTTCTCACTTTGCAGCCAGTCCCAAGTATCCTACGAAAATAGGGAAAAGGTACTGCTACCTTGGAAGCCTTTGGACCTAACTGAAAGATTCTCATCATTTGAAGATGAAAATGACATGGCCATGATAGTTGATCAATCATCTTAGAATTCACTGCCAGTTCAACTCTTAATTCCTGATAAAACTCTAGTGATTCTGCGCCGAATCAAGAAATTAGAGGAGGTACAAAATGTGATGAATACAATTAATAATATCTCTGATTTCTTCGATCATTTAGACTGGAGGATGAAAGAACATTTTGATCACTCTGGGCATTTAGAAGATAGTTTGATACGACTGATGAGGAGGATGAAACTGATAGAGGAGGATTCTACAGAAGAATTTCCATTCTGACCCTTCTACAACCTCTTCGTTTATGTGCAATTAATGGGTGATCTCAGAGGAGAAACGAGCACGGAATCTGATGAGTAGTAAATTTACTATGCTACCTTTGAGTTTATGTGTGTTTAGATTTGAAATTTGTATTTGCTTTGCTTGAGATGTATGCTTTTACATCTCCGTATAGTTGAGACTAAGCATAGGGTGTTTTTTTTTCAACGTTTTGAATGTTGTGGCTTGGATTGCGACGCTGAATTGATGTATTGAGGTTGAGAGAATACCGAACTTAAGTGTGATTATACCCTCAAAATTTATATATAAATGTGATGTTTTGTGTTGTGAAACTAATGTGATGTTTTGTGTTGTGTATAAATGTAATTTTTTGTGTTGTGAAAGTTTATTTGTGCTAAGTACATCAGTTAGTCACTTAAAATTGTGTCTATAATGATTAAATGGATGTCGATGAGGCTTGAAATTGATCAAAATCGCAAAAATCTAGAATTTGAACATTTTGAATAGAGCCCGCCGACAGCGGGAATTTCCTAAGACTTTGGTTCAATTTCAATAGAGCGCGCCGACGGTGCCATCAACCCCGTAGACGACGAGCTCGCAAAAATACCCCTTTAACCGCATATTTGACCGGTCAACCGCCACTATTCATCATCCCCTTCCTCCTAAAAACGCAAATTGTGACCTAGGGCTTGCTAGATTTTGGATTGGAAGGTGATTTCAAGACTTTTTGACACCGAATTTGATCTTCTCTAGGTAAGAGCTTCACTCTAAGCTAAAAATATTTGATTTTCACCATGTATTTCTTCCACATTGAGGAGATCCAAAAATTTTGAGAATGTGAAGAAAATTTGGGAAGAAATTCATGGAT
>NW_018240930.1:31932-32752 GCF_001263595.1 Phalaenopsis equestris | reverse complement strand
TGAGACAAGTGGAGGGCTAGGACATCCTGGCCTTATTTATGTACTTTGCCAACTTTTTGGAGTAGAAGCTGGAGAGGAAGAATGGGTTCACCCTATGAAACCCATTAGTAAATCCAATGTGAAAACTTATGTATCCCATGAGAAATGGAGAACTGGAAGTAGGAGTGAAGAACCTTCTACTAGTAGAGATGTCCCCTCTATAAGTTATGACCTACCTCCTCCTGCTAGCTCCCCTACCTTGACTAACTTGATGAATGAGTTGACCTTGCAGAGGAAGAGTATAAATTTGATAAATGAGAGGATTGGAGGTTTAGAATGCCAATATGATTATGATAGTGAGTACCTTCATAGGCATTCTGATTTTAAGATAGCTTATTATGATGCTCAGGCCCGATACTACAAAGGTGGGCCTGATGTTACATTCTCTGAATGACCTCATTATACTCAATATCAACCCAATCCGCCTGCTGACCAAGGTGACGATGATGATATAGACGATGATATAGCATGGGATTTTGATATTTGAAGGAAACTAATGTATTTGTATTTTTATTTTTGTAATTTGTGTAATGTGGACAATTATTATTTGTACTTTTAATGCTTATGTTGATTTGGACACTTTCTAATTATTTTTTTAAATGTTTAGTGTGGTAGTAGAAATGTGCTTGTGTAGCTTGTAGATGTTGCTCAGTGCTATGTGGATTGTAATGTGATGTGATGTTTATTTTCATTTTAGTACTTTTGTCTTTTGTTTAGCATTGTGTTAGGAAAGTTGTATGTTGTGCTTGTTTAATGTTTTTTTAATGTTTTAGTCTCAAAA
>NW_018240930.1:31425-31878 GCF_001263595.1 Phalaenopsis equestris | reverse complement strand
TTATATGTTTAGAAAGCTCCTAATATTACAGACCAAGTGACGTAGAAATTTTAAGAAGACCTGCAAAAATTTCAGAATGATGAAAATGCCTAAATTGTTGAGGTATGATTTTTATTTAGAGTTTTTCTTTCCACTTGTATTATCTCATATTTAAAAATTTAAGTTTGGGGGAGGGAAGAAAAAGATTAACTATTAGATGACCTCTATTTAATTATTTTCAAAAATTATTTATATGATTTTATGTAGTGAATTTAATTCAGATAACTTTATTTTTGCAAATATTTAAATATTTTGGTAGATTTAAAGGAATATTTTTGTAATAAAAATTAATTTTGTGACTTAAGATGTTTAGTATAAGAGAATAAGATTATAGTCAACTATTTAAAGTAAAGGAAACTATATTTTGAAATATTAAAAATCTGGAAATTCATTTGAGAAGAAAAGATTGGGACT